>NC_081413.1:61431766-61736177 GCF_030272615.1 Cryptomeria japonica | reverse complement strand
CTTGCTATAATCCCCCTAGTGCAAGAGAGGGGTTTGAACCTATGACCAAGCTCTGATACCACTTGTTACAAGTGTGGATGTCATTGCACCAAATGTAAACTTGTTAATTCCCAATACAACAACTAAATTTATAGAATCAATAGGAGGTAGTTAAGCCATGTCACAAACCCAAGAACTCCATTGCACAACACAAGGAAACCAAGAGTGCACACCTTGCAACACTACAACCCAAGGAAGAATCACTATCTTACAAACAGATTCAGATCGCATCTAGAAGATCATGAACTGGTAAATAACATCTCCTTAATGCTTGGTAGAGTTTCAGTTAAGCAAATAAAAGCTCACTTCTTCTCACACTACTTCTCTTCATCCAAAAGATGTATGCATTTTCTGCACATACATTATGATTCTCATCCATACACACAATCAATTACAAAGATATTATATTTATTTATACATGGCATCAACCTTGTGAAGGTCATCAAGGTCAACTTAGCACTCACCACCTAATTACAAAAATATAATCACACACACTACAATATCACATGCCGACCAAGCAATGTCGGCTAAGAAATATATAATGGACCCAACTCTACCACTTCAAACATACTATACCTACAATAATTATGCATCGAACATCGGCAACACACTACAAGTATTAGGTCGGCCATAAATATGAAGAACACAAACATGCCAGAGAAAAATGATCAATTATGAGCATAGCGATCAATGCGGACCACCAACACAAAAGGGAGGTGATCTACAAACATCCACAAGAATTATGAGTTGCCATAGAAACATCCATACCACCTTTGATTACTAGAATCATTGTTATCTCTATATCGAATCTCAAGAACACAAACTGTAATGACTGTCAACCTGAAGACATCACTTGTGGAGCTTCAAACCATGAACCACTTGAGTTGAGGACACAAATCATTGTCCCAAACATATCTCCAAATCCATAGATAAAGTTATTATAACATAGAGAAATCCACATCAAAATAGTAACACTCTATCATCACTGATCAACAAAAAAACTAGCCACAACACAGATACTCATAACTCACTCAAATCTTCATGCAGACCTCTACATATTGAACTGAGTCAACTACAGACATCCCTCTAAAAACCCTTTAATTCACAAACTCTGATCATCAACATGCTAAACAAACCAACTCACTAAACTTCACTGCATCACTATGAAAGACAAAGAAATATGTCAACATCAATGATAACATATCTCTCAATTATATCTCAAGCACATATTTGAAGAATACTTACAATAATATCCAACATAGGTTTGGACATTTTTGTATCTTTATACTTAGATTTTCATTCCTAAATCCCTAAGTTTCCCTCATGCAAAATATTTCTCACACTTTCACCTCTTTCTACTCTCACTCTCTCAATACATTCCTATTTTGCACATATTTCCTCATGTACTCAACCATATAGGTTAAATATGAGGCATATTTTTACATGATTCAATTTAATGTCTTTCCCATCAATGTCTCCATTTCTTTGTACACATATAGGGTTTTGCTAGTGGCCATTTCACTAATCCATTTACTTATTTGACGAACATCTAAGATACATTTTTGGATATATGAACCCTATACTACATAAGTAATTAACTTTAAATAATGTTCATTTCCTAAAATAATAATTAAACACAATAACTTTCTCACAAATTTTCACATGTAACTCTAGATTATTATAGGTGTAGGACTTCAAAGAAAATTCCCCAACCTTGTGAATGGGAAATCATACGCATAAAAAGATAAAAAAATGACATAAACTAAGTAATGGATATACTTTCTCCTTTTATATTTTTGAATGTAAAATTACAAAACCATGACATTCTTCATATGGTCTTGGCTCAAGATTATAACATTCAAAATGACTTTAGTTTACAAAATTCATTTTTTCTTTAAAAATGTGATGTAGTAAATAATGGACCTTTACTACTAAATGTAATAAAAATAATAAATCACCTCATTAGGGGAATATGATTTCAAAAGGGATCACAAAAGAGAAATATTTCTTCTTCTACATACAAGTATTTTGTGTAATAAATTTGTATCATAACTTTTTTTGATGAATTGGGAATTCCATTAAAATAAGTATAAGAGAGTAAACTATTCACAAAAAAGGTGGGAGGAAAGAGTCACTCCCCGAGAGTCACATGGGCATAGCCCGGAAATAGCAAAAAAAAAAGCCTAGCCCAGAAATCTAGAAACATTCAAAATAGCCAAAGCGGATAAAGTAGTAGCTGCAGAAGGAGGAGGCGGATCCATGTCATCTTCTTTACCCCATACATCAGTGGCGTCAGAGGGCGAGTCTAGAAGAGACCACCCATCCTCAGAATCCTCTTCTTTTTAATCTTTATCTTCTCTCACTTGAGAAATTGCAAGAGCAAGTCGGGGAAACCCTTTAGAAGAATTGGGCTAATTAGACTCTCACCAACTAGAACCACCTAGAGCCAAAGAAGCTCCATCACCTATAGGCCACCCAGAATAAGAGCCACACCAAGATGGAGAGGCAGAGCAGTGACACAAAAATTCTCTCCCTTCGCCAGAGTGGCGGTGAGAATACTGAGAGCGAGGTGTGTAAGAACCACAAATGGAAGAGTCGTGACTTCACCAATGACTACAGGTCAGTGAACAATTGCCAGAGGTAGAAGAGTTTGGCAGAATCCTAGAAATTGTACAAAGGGCATTACCCCAATGCTCTAGAAGCAATTGCAAGTGGTCCACTTCAATAGCCACTTTATTATCTTGCACTTGAATCTATAACATCATATTATTACATATACAAGCTTTATCATGCAAAGGAACATGAATATCAAGAGAGTTGTGAGAAAATAAAATAACATTTCTACCTTTCCATAAACAGAAGAGGATTTCCATCCTGAAGGCATGCCATATTTTTGAGAATTTGAAAGGAAGCCGAGGGAAATCTCCCAATAGAACCATATGACAAGAGAAAGGCTCAGGTCAAAGAGGCCTCAAAAATATCATAGATCTGGGTCTACAGTTGTTGATCTCTTCTGTAGAACTAGAAGAGATGCATATGGGTCTCAGGAAACCCACAAAAGGGACAATGAGTGTTTGGCACCCCCATATGCTTGAGATGAGAACCCAAGGGAAAGCCTTGGAAAAGAATACACCAAGAAAAATAAGCCACTTTAGACTCAGAAATAGCAGTCGAGAAGGTAAGAAATTTGTGATTCCATCTACACTATGAAGACTACAAATGTCACTTGAGATTCAAAATAGGGAGCATAGGCAAATGAGGCAGAAGTCAATGGTAGCCCATCTTGGCTTTCACTAATACATTTGGTCTAGAATTCCGATGGAGGTTTCTGGTGGAGAAGGTATATTGTGACCAGATTTGATTTTTTTTTGAAAAAATGCCCGAATTCGTCGGAATTCCGATGGTAATTTTACTATTGGTTTTGACAGAGAAGGCATTAGTAATGAAATTTTTTATTTTTTTTCAAAACAGTGCCCACATTCATCGAAATTCCGACGATAATAGGCATTACTTTAAAAAAAAAAAAAGGGAAAGTCATTTTTGCATTCAATCCCACACAGGTGTCCGTGTCGAGTTCAACGCCTAGAAAGATCAAAGGGCACACTCACCATTGGAGGTAGATTCTTCACCTTAATTTCGGATTTGCATAGTGAGGAATTGTTGAATCTTCACCTTAATTCATTCATTGGATCTTCAGATTTGCATAATATTTGCGTGAGGAATTTTAGACAACTCACACTTTCCTTTATACTTTGTGTACATTGAAGTTCGATTTCATGTATGTTGAGGAAGAAGTTGAAATGCTTGTAGAAAGAAGGAAACTTTCTAATTTGGGTGCAGAGCTAGGAACAAGTTTGGGTTATCTTCACACACCCCACTATCCCTTCTCCAACCTTCCAAAGCCTAATCTTTTCATTCACAACTCAACTTACCATCAAAATACTATCCTGACAAACTGAGACACCCAAATTTCAGTTCTTACAACTTCTTGACAAGGATTTTCAACGTGGGAATGACCCCCAAACAATTTTCTTACTGTCTCGGGTTACCCTAGTTTAGGGTATTGGCAGTTTTTACTAAAACTTCTCTAACTTTGTAAAAAATGAATGAAAATGGATGAAACCAAAGAGAAATAATAAATAATCCGCTCCTCTAACACATCCAATGGATCTCCCAAGTCAGTGAAGAAGTTAATACAAAGAAACGTTCATTTTAGTAGACTTTTACGTTTGAGAACACAAGAAATGACTAATAGTTTTTGGATGGGCCCTTAAATAATGATAAGCTTGCTAGGTAATCACTTTGAATTAACATAATCCATTATTTTCCATCTACTTGATCAAAATTTGAAATAAATCTGAAGAGGGGAAAAGATTGATGAGGTAGAATAGTTAGCAAATCATGCAAATCAATCATAAAAACATATGAAATCAAACGATGTAATTTGAATCACACAAAAACAAGAATGAGATGCATATACCTCACAAACCTTATAACTTCTCCTTCGGATTGAGCTTGATGAAGTGAAGGCACCCCTTAATAATGCTCCACTTGATGTGCTCCTATTTTCTAGCTTGATGTGGATGGCTCTCCAAAGTTGTGCACAAATGAGATGGATCTTGAGGATGATAAAGATGAGATGATCAAGTATGGATGGGAGATGATTTTTACATGATAAGGGTACTAAGATGAATTTTCTAGGCTCAAATTAGCAGCATAAGATTACTAAACTTGGAGATGAAAAATGAAGGGATGGAGTCCTCAATTTATAGGAAGAGGAGAGGAAGAATGGATGGCTAAGATGGATTCTAGATGAAGGGCTAGGATTTCTTGTGAGAACACACAAGGCCCAAGAGAGGGTGTGGAGACCAAGAGATATGCCTTAAAGACATTTCTTTTCTCCACACTCCTCAAGGTGCATTGGGAAGACTTCCCAATGTGCCTTGAGAAGAGCAAGGGATGTGACATTCCTTGAAGAATGGGGAGAAGGAATTCTAAATTCTCCAAAAAGGGATGATTATGGGGATTGGAGGAATAAGAAGGAATTAAAAATTCCTTGAGAGAGGAGATGCCTAGAGGAATGTGGGATTTTGAAAATCTCACATTCACCTACGAAAAGAGCATTTAAAACTAGTGGTTGGATGGAAGCGACAAGGAGTTGACTTTGTGGCTAATCATGATGATTAGCCACTAGCAACTCATAAGGAGGGGGATTAGAGAAAAGATTAGGTGGGATAGAAATTGTAGGAGGAATTGACTAGGAGAGAGAATGAGTGGAGGGAATTAAAAATTAGAAGAATAAGGTTAAGTGAGTTTAGGGAATTTCTAGAAGACTTTATTAGGTTAATGATGAATTGGGAAGATGACTTGTAGGAATCATGTAGGTTAACTAATGAATTGAAATTAATTAGCTAAGAGGAAGATTTGTGAGGATTTAATTTTTAGAAGAATAAAGAGAGATTGATTTATTAAATAAATCAATTACATACTATAGTGACAATATTAATTGTAATTAATTAATATTGAGGAGAATTTGAATTAACATAATTAATTAATTAATTATGTGAGGAACTAAAAATAATTAAAATAATTATATTTAAGTGTCTACATTTTGCTCCTCTTTTACGCAGTGGCAATTTTGGCGATGTGTAGAAGATAGAAGATGAAAACAATGCCCCTGCGTAAAGCATGGGAGGTGTATGCCCCCTCGAAAAAAAATTTATTAAAGGGATGATAAATTCTCAAAAAAAAAAAGGAAGAAGAATTTTTGGTGGAAGAGATAGGCGAGGAAGAAATATGAAGCAGTCATGAAGAATTTGGAGAGAAGAATAGGAGATGTGAGACCGCGGAGGAAAATGGGCCCTCACGGGGACCCATATAAGCCACAACAGGCCCAATGAGGGGTCATTGTTACACACAAGCCTTGGAGCCACTAAGAGCGAAGAAGAGGAGAAGGAGAGATGGACTGCATTCCAGTTCATGATCATCGCGCTGAGAGGATCCGACGATTCGACCGACCAACACACTATGGACCACCGGTGAGTAGGACTATCCCTCTTTTGAAATTTTTAATTTTGAGTAAGTTTTAGGGATAAAAATAGGGGTCAAGATTAGGTGAGGCTCTCACGCTGATCGTTGTTTCAGTGTGCATGACCATAGGCCAACACGAGCACTAGTGATAAGCGCAGGCGCTTACATAGGGTTCGTTAGAATAGGGGTTTTTGAGAGGGGAATTGGGAAATCAATGCGGCTACTCACGCTTCTGCATGAGCGGTTTCGCTTTGACATGGGCACTCGCACTTCAGCGCGGGTGCCCAAGGGATTATGCAGGTGCTTGTATTAATGGGCCCAGGAGGGGGGCAAAAGAGGGAAGGGGTTTCTCTGCTGGTGCAAGCGCCTGCAAAATAGCGTGAACGTCATGGTCTTGGCGTGAGCCCCTGGTAAATCAGCGTGTGCATCTGAGATGAGTGAAAATGCAATTTTAGCTTAGAATTTTGGAATGGGGGGAAGGGTATGGTTGGCTCCAGAGGTCAAGGGGGTTTTGAGAAGTGAAATTAATGATTTGGTGTAATGGACGTAGGTGGAGAGGGGACCACTAGCTTCGAGAGACCATTGGCCTGCCACGATGAGTCTATATCATGAGTTAGCCTGTGATGAACTGGAGGTGCTAGCTGTGCTAGGGTTGCATTACGTAGGCAAGTGGCCGAAGATATGAGCACAAACTGCAATGATGATAGCATTGGTGGATAGGTGGGATAGCCAGTATAACACCTTTTGTTTGTCGACTAGAGAGGCCATAGTCACTTTGTTAGATGTTTGGAGGATCTTGAAGATCCCCGTTCTTGGTGTGATCCTTGAGTATCAGTTGGATGTAGCTGATTTTTATCTGCAAGAGGTGTGCGAGTTTGAGATGCCATTTATGTTAGACAGGAGCAGGATGCACTTAGGTCGGGCGATGGGTGTTCGGCATATTCCTTGATTGGTTTTGGTGATTTGCGGATTCCTGAGTGGGTGGACCATTCTAGATTTGGGCAGCCATGGATTTCCTCTTGGGTGGAGCAGATGTTTGTACTTCATGCTGCATGATGGTCAGCAGTATGCATGGGAGTCGGCGATGATATCCTAGTTGTATCATGACATGCATCTAGTGGTTTACACGGAGTATGTCAATTTATCTGCTAGGGTCACACTCTTACACATCTGGGCTTGGGAGCATATTGCAGTGACTCAACCACTGGGGGTACAAGATAGGTGGCCATGATGGTCATTTGTAGACAGGTATAGAGGACTACTACACTACACATAGATAGCATCCATGTGGTATTGGAGGAGGATCTCGGATGAGCTGGTGTAGTTCACGTGGAGACCATTTTTGGGATGTGAGTGGTGGAGGGATGACTGGCAGCTACACTAGGTAGGAGTCGAGATGTGGATTTTTGGGATATCTGTGTATATCATGGAGCATTATGCTCCATTCAGGGTGGCTCGGCAACTTGAATAGATATAGGATATAGTCAGGGATATTCCAGTGTATCCCCGGATTACACAAGAGGTGAGGTATTGGGGGCCTACAGGGAGTCCCTTGGAGGGGCGGACGAGCTTTCAGACAAAATTTCACAGTCTGGGATGAGCGGATGGGGGCAGGGGAGGATCCAGGCATGACAGGTTGTTACAAGAGCTGGTGGGAGGGATACTTGCCAGTGTAGCTTACCATTCCTAGATTTTTGGATGATGAGGAGTTACAGCCAAGGGTTGATCAGGTGGTGGGTGGGGAGGATGATGGCCCAGGAGAGAGAGTTGTGGTTCACGTAGAGCATGGTGTGGGCAGACAGCAGAGGAGAGTCTGGGTTGTGCGGAGGAGGGATTAGGAGCAGAGGGAGAGAGATGGAGAGGTTGTGGAGGTCGCAGTTAGCGAGAGAGAGGAGGCTGCAGTTGGTGAGGGAGAGGAGGTTGTTCCTATGGATATCCTTGAGACAAAGGTAGAGGAGAGGGGAGGAGTGTTGCAGGTGAATTTTGACCGTGTTCAGCAGGAGCGGGATACCTATAGAGCGAGGCTTCATTCAGTGGAGGATGAGCTACAAGTAGAGAGGGCTCAGATGGAGAGCACGGGGGCAGAGGTGGAGTGGTTGAGATGGGAGATAGTTGATCTGATAGAGAGTCTCCATAATGCCAGGACAGAGGTGGATGCCTTGAGGGTGAAGGGGGAGGAGGCAAAGAGGATGCTAGAGGAGGCCCAGACAGGGACAACCATAGCAAGACTACAAGATTCTCTTTGTCGGCAAGATGTTGAGTTAGAGGGGTTACAGACCAGAGTGCAGAGGGTAGAGGCGGATGCGACATGGCAGTGGGGGGAGAGGGATGCAGCCTGCTAGGCATTGGTTCATGCAGAATTGGCGCAGATATTTTCTGCTAGTATGCAGTAGCAGGAGAGGGTGGAGAGGTCATCCCGAGAGGTGTAGTATTATAGGGGGCTATATCAAGGAGCAGTGCCTACAGGACATCGAGCAGTCTCACACATTAAGAGTGTGCAGTCTCACAGGACCCATAGTCAATAGATAAGGGGATCAGTGGGTTTTCAGCCACCATCAAGGGGAGAAGGAGGATCAAGTGGGGGAGGTACAACAGAGGGGGGGGGGGGGGAGAGATGGGAGGGGAGAGCTAGCTCCTTATTTTTCTTGTGTATTATATTTTGACCCTTCGGGGCAATCATTGTATCATGATAGACACATTGTCCTCTTTATATATATATACATGATTTGATTGGTGATAGATGATGTGTAGCCTTTATTGTGATGGATTCTTTTTATTTTTCTTATGATGTCAATATGGATGCAATTATGGATGTGTTATGCTAACTTATTTGTGATGCCCGTGGATTTTTTATACATGTATGTTTATGATTGTGTTGCTGACATGTTTTTGGATGCAGGAGGAGTGATTTTTTATGCTTTATGTATATATGGAAATGTGTGATGGATTCCTAGATGTGAAATGATTTATGATGCAATCTAAAAAATTTTGTGAAAAAAAATGACTATCTAAATGAAATAAGTAATGCACTCTATATGATGTCAATGGATAATACAAAGAGAAAATATGCAAATAATAACACAATGATCTTAGATAGAAGAATATGGAATAAATGGGAAATAGGGGAAATTGAAAACTCCATGGGATTATTGAGTTTAGGATTTTTATGGAATGATGGTGAGATTTTGTGCACAATAAATGTGGAGAGCTAACCTAGTTTGATATTGCCTTGGGTGACTTGCACCACTGATTATAGGGATGCCATGAGAAACCCAAGGCGTGGAATGACTCTCAGATAAATGGGAATTCCTTACACACAGCTATGCAAGTGTTAAGAAACACTAGTACGAAGTTGTGGGTATGTGCAAGGAGACCCTCAAACACACCGATAGCTCTTGTACATGAGAAGGTAAGTGTTGAAAAAAACTAATAGTAGGTTGTCGGTTTATAGAAGAGAGATCCAAATCATGCCATTCTATGAAAAATATGCCCCAATATGTGCCTATTTGTAACATACCTGGATATGGCAAATCCAGGCAGTTGTAAATAGTTGCAGCCATAGGGCAAAAGATGCAAGTCTAAATGAAAAGATCCAACAAAATCTAACAATCACTTCTTTGTTGACCAAATAATACCTCTTTCCAAGAGTAGGACTAGGATGAAGGACTAGATTGCTAGGCAAGGGAAGGAATCATCCCTAGGGCAAAGTGGACTTGTGGATTTAGGCAAGTGATTTTATGGTTTTTTGAAGAGTGACTTGCAGACTTGGGATTGTTTCTCAAGACATCTTGAAGCTCACAGAAAGACATAGAAGCTCAATTTAATGGGCCATTCCTTGTTCATGACTCAAGCAAAGACTCATCATCATACGCGTGTTTTATTGGGAGGCGGAAGAGAAGGAATGTTGCAAATGGGAGGACTAGATGGCAAGTAATTTGCAGTGTCGACCTGATAGACAATGGATTCGGTTATTTACCTTGGTGCTTGCATGGAGGTTTTCACCAAGTTAATTGTCCATAGCACCACAAAGTGGTTTTCACTTATGGATGAATTGTTTTTTTTTTGTTTTTTTTTTATATTTTTCACAATTGAAGACTTTCTAAGGACTAGGCATAAAATATTTTGAGGTGCATGATATTCAGTGGATCATACAAAGGATCGCCTTCAGGAGTAGGCAACTGATAAGATCCATATTTTGTTATGATTATATATGGTCTGAGCCAATTAGGCTCAAACATGCCTTTCTTTTCTCTTTCTTGTAGATTTTTTTGATTCTCCATGAGGACAAGATCACCAATTTGGAATTCTCGGGTTCTGACTTTTTTGTGATAACTCATGCACAGATGGTTTTGATATACCCGAAGATGATTCAAGGCCTTGAGGTGCCTTTCATCTAACAATTCTAGCTCTTGTAAGTGGCCAATTCTGTATTCTTCATCTGGTAAGATATTTTGTAGTGATACCCTTAGAGAGGGGATCTTGATCTCAAGGGGAAGGATGGCTTCGGAGCCGAAGACCAAGGAATAACGGGTTGCGCCTGTGGGGGTGTGGTTGGAGGTGCAGTATGCCCACAAAGAGGGATGGAGTTAGAGATGCCAATCACAACTAGCTTCATTGACTATCTTTTTGAGGATTTTTATTAGGGTTTTATTAGAAGCCTCAGCTTGGCCATTGCCTTGGGGGTAATATGGAGTGGAAAAGCGATGTTGGATGTTGAATTTTTGGCAGAGTTCTTTGACATCCTAGTTTTTAAATTGTCTGCCATTATCTATAATGATAACTTTTGGGATGCCATATCGGTAGATTAGGTAGTTCAGGATGAATTTAGATATTTGCTTGCCAGTGGTAAAAATAAGAGGGATAGCCTCTACCCACTTGGTGAAATACTTGATGGTGGTGATAATGAATTTATGTCCGTTGGAAGATGGAGGGTGAATTTTCCCAATGAGATCGAGCCCCCACTGCGAGGCAGTGTTCTTTAACATCCTAGTTTTTAAATTGTCTGCCATTATCTGTAATGATAACTTTTGGGATGTCATATCGGCAGATTAGGTAGTTCAGGATGAATTTAGATATTGGCTTGCCAATGGTAAAAATAAGAGGGATAGCCTCTACCCACTTGGTGAAATACTCGATGGTGGTGATAATGAATTTATGTCCGTTGGAAGATGGAGGGTAAATTTTCCCAATGAGATCGAGCCCCCACTGCAAGAAGGGCCATGGTGTAATAAATGGCTGCAATTCTTGTGATGGTACATGAATATTGTCGCCATTTTGTTGGAAAGGGATGCATTTCTTCACATACTTATATGCATCTACTTCAATTTTAGGCCAATAGTATCCTGTTCTCAAAAAAAATTTAGCCAATGTGAGCCCACTTGAGTGTGCCCCACAGATGCCCTCATGTACTTCATGTAATGCCCATTATTCTTCTTGTTTATCTAAACACCTTAGGAGGGAACCGTCAAAATGCCTTCTGAATAGGGTGTCTCCAAGAATGGTGTAAAAAGCACATCGGTGAATGAATGTTTGTTGTTGTGTTATGGTGAGATGTGGGGGAATGGTGTTGTGTTTGAGGAAAACGAAGGTTTTTTGGTACCAAGTGACTCGGGACCAATGAAAACACACACCATTTTAGAATCTGGTAGGTCATATGCTGGTATAAACAATTTCTCAACCAAGAACTCGCACTTCTGACTGTGTGCTGGCATTTGAAGGAGGGACCCAATGGTGGCCATTGCATCTGCAGCCCTGTTGTTTGTTCGTGGGATTTGATCAAACTTGATTGTCCTGAAATGTTGTTTAAGATCTTCGACCATGGTATGGTAGGGAAGGAGTTTATCATCTTTTGTCTGGTACTAATCATTGACTTGTTTTATGATGAGCTGGGAATCGCCATATACTTGTAATTCCTTTATTTTCCACTAGATAGCCAAGCACAAACTTGTGATGAGTGCCTCGTATTCTGCTATGTTGTTGGTACATGCAAAGGCTATCTTATATGATTTTGGAATACCATCTCCTTGAGGTGTGATCAATAATAATCCTGCCTCAGATCCATTTTGGGTGCAAGGGCCATCAAAGTACAATTGCCATGTGGAGGATGTAGTAACCGTCATAATGAACCCATCTAGTAATTCTGTGAGAAGAGGATGGTCACCTGGAAGTGGAACTTCAGCCAATTGATCTACGATGACTTGTCCCTTGATTTCCTTTCTATCCATATATTCAATGTCAAACTCTCTTAAGAGCATGACCCATTTAGCGGTTCCGCCAGTGAGAGCAGCTTTTGAAAAGAGATATTTAAGTGGATCAATCTTAGCAATTAGTTTTGTTTTGTTGTTTAGCATATAGTGTTGGAGCTTCTGTGTGCTAAACACCAATGCCAAGCATGCTCTTTCAATGGGGGTATAATTTAATTCATACCCCACTAGCGTCTGACTGATGTAGTGGTTGGCATGCTCCTTCCCTTGATGATCTGTTTGCGCCAGTAATGCCCCTAGTGCCACTGCAGTAGCACATATATACAAAATAAGGGGTTTTCTAGGAGTAGGAGGCATCAACACTGGAGGTGATGCTAGGTATTCTTTTAGTTTCTCAAAGGCCTTTTGGCATAAGCAGTCCCATTTGAATTTCATGTCCTTGCGCAGGAGTTGTGCAAATGGATGGCACTTATTTGCTAGTTGTGAAATAAAGCATCTAATAGATTGGAGTTTCCCTTGGAGACTGCATAGTTGTCTGAGAGTTTTTGGGGGAGGCATTTCCATGATAGCTTTTACCTTTGCAGGATCAACCTCGATGCCTCTGCGGGAAACAATGAATCCTAATAGTTTTCCCAATGTGACTCCAAACATACACTTTTTGGGATTCAGGCATAATTTGTATTTTTCTAGTCTTTTAAAGATCTTCTTTAGGATGGGGATGTGTTCTTGCCTTGTCTTAGATTTTCCTAGCTGATCATCCATATAGTCCTCCATAATTTTATGTAAGAGATCATGAAAAGTTGTTGTCATGGCATGTTGATATGTAGTTCTCGCATTTTTTAGGGCAAAAGGTATGACTCAGTAACAAAGGGTACCCCATGGTGTTCTGAATGCAGTTTTATGCTAATCCTCATCTGTGATCCTGATTTGGTTGTATCCGGAAAATCCATCCATAAGCAATAGCATCTCATGTCCTGCTATAAGGTCCACAATCATATCTATATTGGGGAGCGGGAAATCATCTTTGAGACAAGCTTTATTTAGATCTCGGAAATCTATGCAGATATGGATGCCCCCGGTGGGTTTGTCCACAGGTACAATGTTGGAGACCCATTTAGCATAGTCTATTGGTTTGATGAATTCTACATCTAACATCTTCTAGAGTTCCACCTTGACCAAGAGAGCAATATGCGGGTGCATTTTGTGTAATTTTTGTTTTACAGGTTTTGCATATGGGCGGATAGCAAGTTTGTGAACCACCAAGGCAGGATCCAGCCCTGGCATATCAGCATAGGACCATTCAAAATTGATTTTTACCTCTATAAGGAAGTTGATGAAATCTTGTTTCTCCTTTTTCATGAGGGACTTAGCAATGAGCACATTTTGTGGGATGACTTCGGTGCTCATGTTGATGCTATTTGTTTCTTCTATCAGTAAATTCGATCTATCCTGTGGAAGGTAGCCAATGGTAGGGAGGTCAAGTCCCTCATCATCAAGTGCCTTTTCTAGGTTTTCACTTTCAGATACGCCCTTTGTTTTTATTTTTTGCTCATCCAAAGGTGCCTCAGAGAGGTTTTCACCTAAGGAGTCATGTTTTTTGCAGCTAAGGGAATTGACCTGACTACCAAAGTATCCTTTTTCATGAAGTTGAATATCCTCTCCTCTATTACAATCTTCAAGATTTCACACCATCGGGAGAGTAATGAGAGCATTATCATCGGCGTAGCTGTCTAACATGCATTTATCTTGTTGGGCCCAGTCTATGAGTTTGGGATGGACAAGATGTAGCTCGTGTGAAGTGGAAGGGGTTATGGGGGTAATGGTATTGATGTGATTTTCAAAGAAGATATCATTTTCGTATTCATAAGGAATTTTGTGGAACTCATCTTTGTTAGCACTTTCGATATCTAAAGAGTGTACCCCAAGCCTCTGTTGTATTTGTAGGAGATAGGATTTACGGGTGCTTTTCTTCCTTTCTCCTCTAGTCCTAGGTTGTGCCCTTTGTAACCCATTTTTTCAACTATGGCTGATACTTTTGGGTACATCGTTTTGGATATTTTTGTTGGATCTTCATCTTATTCCTAGTACAACCATGAAGAGACATCTGCTTCAAGGCTCTCCTCATCAAGTGCACCCCATTGTTGGAAGGTAGTGTTTTGGCAGTGCATGACTGGTTTTGGGTCATTTTTGAGCTCTTTCAGTTTGCCAAATGACTTAGGAGAGAGGGGGAGGTTGCCTATTAATAAGGCGTCCTCCAATTTGTACTCTCCACAACCATTATCCAAGATTTTGATTTGGGTATCTGATTGGGATGAAGTGGAGGCAACATTTGATGTGTCAGATGGAGGCATTGGCAAGGGTCTATTTAGTGGGCAATGATATGGATGCTTCCCCTCTAAGAGTTTGCAATATTGAAAAGGTTGGGGATCACCTTTGATAGTGATCTCTCCTCCATTACAAGGGAATTTGATGCATTGGTGATAGGTGGAGGGCACGTCCTGCAAGGAGTGAATCCATGGTCATCCAAGTAGAATGTTATAGGGGAGATCAAGATCTAGTACTTGGAAAGGGGTTTCAACAGTGATCGGGCCCACTTGAAGAGGTAAGGTGATCATGCCCTTCAAAACTCTTTCTGCATCATCATATGCTTTTATGGTGATCCTTTCTGATGTGTCTACCAAGTCCTTAGAAAGTTCTAATTGTTTTATTAATTTGTATGTACATAGATTAAGTTTGGATCTACCATCTATCAAAATATGTTTAACCTTGTGTTTTTGGATAAGGGCTTCAATGTACAAAGGTTTGTTGTGATCTTCATCTGTAGGAGCATTTTTCGAGGTAAATACAAGGTGTTGTTGGGCAGCAAGGTTTCCAATGAGAGCTTGGAATTGAGTAGCATTGATGTTATCAGGAACGTGGGACTCAAGGAGGGCTTGTTTGAAAATTTTCTTATGTACAAGGGAAGTCTTGAGAAGTTCAAGAATGGAAATCTATGCAAGGGTCTTCCCAAGTTGGTCGAGGAGTTCATATTGGCAGGTGGAAGACATGGGTGGGGGGTTTGGTGGGGGAGGAACTCCTTGGATAGTGACTTTACCTTGGCGTGTGGTTACATTACAGTCATTTTGGGGATGGGAGGTAGAAGGCATGGCACCTTGAATGACTATCCTAGCTGGATTTGTTCTACTTTGGGGAGGGGTAGGGTTAACTCCTTGGATAGTTATGACATTAACATGGTTGTCTGCGGGCTCGATGCAACCTACTAAAGAGTCAAAGTTGGTTATGTGATTGGTGTAGTCATAACCCATTGCATTAGATGATGAGCCTTTTCCTTTATCATGCTTTGGGAAGGGTTCCTGGTACATTTTAAGTTTTTCATTATTATTACCAGGTTTTGCATTTGCTACTTCAATCTCACCCCTATCAATGAGATCTTGTATGTAGATTTTTAGCTTCATGCACTTTCGTGTGTCATGTACCTTGATACGATGATACTCGCAATACTCATTCTCATTATACCATCTAGTTTTGGGTTGATTGGGGTCGAACGGGTGAGTGATCAGAAAAACCATTGCACCTGCTTGGACAAGTTTTTGAAATACCATTTCAATAGGCTTAGTAAGAGGAGTGAAATTTCTTGGAGTCCTATTATTTGATCGGGGTGTTATCCCTGGACTGAGACATTGTTGTGAGGCTTTTGGGATTGATTTTGATTGTTTTGATTATTGAATTGATGATTACTGGTGGTGGATTTTGGGGGAGCAGCCACGGTTTAGACCCACTTTGCATCAGTTACACCATCATTGACCACATTTTTGTTTTTAGACCAGAATTTTGGCTTGTCATTATGATAAGAGGAAGAACTTTGTGTTGATTTCTAGTAATGTTTCAAGGTTCCTTCCTCCAACAAGGCACGTTTGAGAGCGAGGCCCTTATCAGTCAATTTTTGGAAGGATTTAATACATTGGGACATCAAAGGTCTTGAAAGTTTGGGTACCAAGTTCTTTTGAAATAATTCAATTTGATGTTGCTCTGACATGTCCCACTGGAATTTCTTTATAAGATGTCACCATCTTTGTAAGAAGTTGGCAAAAGTCTTTTCGAGCCTTTGTTTTGTGTTACATAGGTCCATCATGGAAACGTCATTAGCCATGTTGTAGGCATAGTGAGCTACAAATTTTTTGACCAAGTTCGGAGAGGAGACAATGGAGCCTCATGGTAGAGATGAGAACCATGCCAAGGCATCTCCTGTGAGACTCTTGGGAAAGAGTCTGCGAAGATATAGGTCACTATAGGAGACTTCTTGACATAAGATGTGAAATTCCCAGACATGGTCACGGGGGTCTCCATTTCCCTCATACTTGGTGAATTTAGGGATCTCAAATCCTAGAGGGTAAGGTGCAACTAATATAGACAGGTCGTAAGGACAAGGACAAAATTCCTCAAATGAGTAAGGTTTCCTCTTGTTAGTCTCTTCTTTCATGCCCTTGATGATATTTATCATGTCTTGAATTTCCTTGATGAGGTCTTGTTGTGCATTTTGATAATGATGAATTGTATTTGCCCCAAGAATTGGATGAGTCAAGGAAGGTGCACCACCACCAATGTATTTATATGATGAGGAGGCAGAACATGAGATGTGATGACCGATGTGGCAGGGACTTGGGTGATAGTTGGTTGTGGTCCACAAACTGTTGTGATGGGATTGAGTATGGCTCAGATAAAATTTGCGACATTGTTGACAGGAAGGGAAGTTTGTGGAATAGAAATATGTAGTTGAATGGAAGGAGGTGGTATAGAAGCGTATTGGAGAATAGATGAGATTGGATTTGACAGTGTTATAGATGGTAAAGAGGAAGGAGGTTGGATGGAGACTACGGTGGGAGGTGCCATGGGTGGCATTGATTGAGTCTGGATGATTTGTGGGGTTGCAATTGATTGAGTTTGAATAATAGGTGCAGCATTTTGTGTGGGAGCAAGGTCTCCTTGTGGTTGTTGGCCGAGAGTGGATTTATCAAATTCAGGTGGAAGTTGAGCTCCATTTTCAAGGAGAGTCTTTAGAAGTGTAGTACGATTGTGTTGGATGAACTTTTCAATCATCTCTTGGTTATAAGAGTCTGCTAGGAAAGTTTGCACTTCTGGGGAGAGTTCATCTTGGCTAACCATGTTAGGATTTTGTCTTTGATCTTGATTGCTAGGTTGCCCACTTTGTGTAGGATCTTACGTGGGATCTTCATATAGGACACTAATGTCCAGCATGCCATATTGTTGTTCAACCATCTTTTTCTTTTGGGATCGAGTTGTCACCATACATGAATAACCTTAGAAAGGCTCGGGGGAGGAAATCTTTGATGAAAGGACTTAGCAAGATGTTTGTGGAATTTGTTTGGATTTTGTCTTTGATGGCAAGAGATTTTGTTGATTGGTGGGGTTCTTGGATTAGAGCCTGGATTTGATTATAATTAACACCTTAGTCCTTTGATGAGGATTTCAAGTGGTGGATGAAACCACAAGCAAAGTATTGACCAAGTTGGGTAGAATTTAGATCTTGGAATGATGATTAAAAAGCCTCTCTTCCACCAAGGGTTGACTAATGACCCTAAGCAAAGTAAAGGTGTGAGTTAACAGTCTTGATCGACTCAAAAAGAATTAGGCAAAAGATACTTGGAGAGGATTCTTCTTCAAGCACAAGAGCCAATTGATTAGCGATGAGGTCTAGATGGAACTTCACAAGGTATGCAACCTTAATGTGAGGTTTAATTGGATTAAAGGATGATTGGATTTGAATTTTGATAATTGATTTGATAGTGGTGGGAGATTGATTTGATGTGCTAAGTCCTTAGGAATTTTGAGGAGGTGTGATAGTGATGATTTAGAACAAACTTGATGACTAGGTTGTTCTTGGCATGAACATGACTCAATAGAGGATCGATTCAAATGGCAAGTTGTATGAAGGGACACGACCACCTTGATTTTGATGATAATTGGTGTTTTAAAGGATGAATCTTAGTTTCTCACTTGGGCTTATGAGACATGGAATGGACAAAGTTTTGACGCAATTTTGGACTTGGTGGGTAGGGACTTGGATAATTGTTTGTGTCTTGACAAGTGTTTTTGCAAAGTGTTTGGGAATAGTGAGGCGTTTTTAGTCTACTCTTGGCAAGTATGTATCAAACAAAGAAAACACAATGATCAAATGCATATTATCTCAAAGACACTAGTGCTCATGTACAACACTCTTAGGGCTAGCAAGGACAA
The DNA here is from genome assembly GCF_030272615.1 of Cryptomeria japonica. Taxonomy (NCBI): domain Eukaryota; kingdom Viridiplantae; phylum Streptophyta; class Pinopsida; order Cupressales; family Cupressaceae; genus Cryptomeria; species Cryptomeria japonica. Next base: position 61,717,650 of record NC_081413.1, on the reverse strand, counting down.
TAGTCATTGGATCCCAATTGGTTTCCCAGCTATGCTTACCCAGAGTAGACACTTAGATGCTTGACCCCACTAGCTCCCCTCCATGGCACTCACTTCTCTGGGGCAGCCAAGCATCAATTCCCATGAAAACTCCTAATGGAGAACTTTGTGTCTCTACTAAGGGCCGTAAAAATATGGGTGGCTTCGGAGGTTCGACCTCCTACACCAATGACTAGAAGGTTTTTGGCCACTATGAACAAGGTGTTTAGTAAGTCTTCCCGTGAGGAGCTACCCTTCATAGTTGCGCAAGTGCAATTGAGGCCTATATCCCAACGAAGCACCAAGAACTTAGTATTCACGCAAGCATGATTGAGATTTCTAGGATCCTACTAAGCACCCAATGTGAGAGTGAACTCTCATATAGCCCCAACCATTGACCCTTTCGTAGTCAATGGCCTATTTATTATAGTGAGTTGGGAACCCCAAGTTAGGGTGTACCGACTTGGGTTGTTCCCCTCTTACCTTCTCAAAGAGAAAGTTGGGAGGGTAGGCCCGCTATGGGTAAACACGCAATCAAACAAGAAAAGGTTGGAGGATCTGGATTTCTGATTGTCTAGCTAGACAAGAGCATACTATCCTACCTTTATGCTTTTCCAAAAGCACATAAAAAAATGATTCATTTCCTTTTAATTAACATCTAGGTGCCTAACTTAAAAAAAATGCACAATGTTTGGTTGAGTCTGCTAGGCAACTTGCAAAAAATTGGATTAGTAGTTTTTCTAACTTTTTTGAGTCTTGGACGGTCGATTTAAATTGCAAAACTAAAAATATGGAAATTAGTACTAACTATACTACACATACAACATACACATTGCAGTGCAGTCAGTCGCGTTGAAGCGTCTGCGCAGGCACCGAAACGGCTGCGTATGCGCTGAACTAAATAAACCAGTAAAAGAAAATAACAGCCAAGACAGAACACAGAAGGGTTTTTTATACCTATCGGTCGCGCTAATCTGAAATGCTCACATTGAAATGCTTGTGCTCATGCTGAAACACATGCGCTCGTACTAGAACCCTGAAAAACAAACACCTGACAGATGAGCGGGCAAAAATTTTGAAAATTCAAATTCAAATATTAGAGTGGGAATTGTATGAAATTGATCGCGTTGATATAAATCGCTTGTGCCAAAATGCTTGCAATCGTGCCAGAAGACTTGCACACGCGGTAACAGACCAAAAAAAAAAAGGAAATTTTTTTAAATTTTAAAAGAGCAGGAAACTTTTTAAAAGTTATGGGGCGGTCGCGCTGATACGCTTGTGCATGCATCGAAATAGGATTTCTTTTGTGCTGAACCTGAGTCACTTGCATTGATTTGCAGTCTCTCGCATTGGCCCAGAACCTGTGTCTCACAACTTATAAAAAATCAAAAAAAATATTAGTTTGTAGGGATGTGGGTCCCACCGGGTGTGCCAAAAAGAAGAGGGGAAAAGATTGATGAGGTAGAATAGTTAGCAAATCATGCAAATCAATCATAAAAACATATGAAATCAAAAGATGTGATTTGAATCACACAAAAACAAGAATGAGATGCATATACCTCACAAACCTTATACCTTCTCCTTCGGATTGAGCTTCATGAAGTGAAGGCACCCCTTGATAATGCTCCTTTTTGCTAGCTTGATGTGGATGGGTCTCCAAAGTTGTGCACAAATGAGATGGATCTTGAGGATGATAAAGATGAGATGATCAAGTATGGATGGGAGATTATTTTGGCATGATAAGGGTGCTAAGATGACTTTTCTAGGCTCAAATTAGTAGCATAAGATTACTAAACTTGGAGATTAAAAATGAAGGGATGGAGTCCCCAATTTATAAGAAGAGGAGAGGAAGAATGGATGGCTAGGATGGATTCAAGATGAATGGCTAAGATTTCTTGTGAGCTCACACAAGGCCCAAGAGATGGTGTGGAGACCAAGAGATGTGCCTTAAAGGCATTTCTTGTCTCCACACTCCTCAAGGTGCATTGTGAAGACTTCCCAGTGTGCCTTGAGAAGAGAAAGGGATGTGACATTCCTTGAAGAATGGGGAGGAGGAATTTAAAATTCTCCAAAAAGGGATGATTATAAGGATTGGAGGAATAAGAAGGAATTAAAAATTCCTTGGGAGAGGAGTTGCCTAGAGGAATGTGGGATTTTGAAAATCTCACATTCACTTAGGAAAAGAGCATTTAAAGATAGTGGTTGGATGGAAGGGACAAGGAGTTGACTTTGTGGCTAATCATTATGATTAGCCACTAGAAACTCATTAGGAGGGGGATTAGAGGAAAGATTAGGTGGGATAGGATGTGTAGGAGGATTTGACTAGGAGAGAAAATGAGTGGAGGGAATTAAAAATTAGAAGAATAAGGTTAAGTGAGTTTAGGGAATTTCTATAAGACTTTATTAGGTTAATGATGAATTAGGAAGACGGTTTGTTGGAATCATGTAGGTTAACTAATTAATTGAAATTAATTAGCTAAGAGGAAGATTTGTGAGGATTTAATTTTTAGAAGAATAAAGAGAGAGGTTGATTTATTAAATAAATCAATTACATACTATAGTGACAATATTAATTGTAATTAATTAATATTGAGGAGAATTTGAATTAACATAATTAATTAATTAATTATGTGAGGAACTAAAAATAATTAAAATAATTATTTTTAAGTGTACAAAATCAATTCGTACTTGGATTTCTTGTGGAGGAAGCCTTCTTTTGCCTTTCCTTATACTCCTTATAATTATACAATTATTAGCCTAAAGATCTTTCATTTGGCCCATCTATCCGTTTGATTCGAAAGTCAACAACTTTATTTAGTTTGGTAATGGAATTCTCTAAGGCTTTCACCACATTGGCAGCATGAGATGTAGCCACAATTAACCCCATACATTCATTCAAGACTTGTTCATCAAATTTACTATTTGGCCCAAACTTCCCTTCCACCTTCTTCTTCCATTTAGACAAAATAATTTATATAGTGTCCAACCAATCCTTATCTGATCTAAAGGGATAAGCCCCCAAATTGATTGTTATGTATTCATCATAAGCTTGATGCTCAATTAACATAGGATAATGGCACTTTACCATCTTATTTATTTTTCCTTCTGTCATTTCTAGCTTGAATATTATCTCGTCTAGAATACTTTGAATGAAGTCATTATCTTCATCTCTCCATACATCAACTTCTTTGATTTTATTTTCACTCAACGTTTTAATTTCACTTCCTTGCATCTTTCTCCCATTGATTAGCATGCGTTGACATTATTAATTCCAACTTACTAGCTTCATCATAAACATTGTATAACTTAGCAAAGAAGGTTTTGATCTGATTCATTTTCTCCATAACCCATGTATCAATCATTGTAGCTTTACCCTTCATAGCATACAAATATTCAATTTTTTTTTTAGGAAGAAAAGTAGGCATTGGTATCCCTGAAACTTCAGAAGCTCAAGAGGCATCAATATCTTTAAAGAGTTGTTCATGTACTATGATACTAAATAGCCTTCATTTCTTGTTTAGATTGGTATCATTTTTGCATCATTACCTTTATAGTCTCAGTAGTTGCATCTAAAGTTGCTAGTTCTCCCCATTTAGTTTATTTTCTAAATTTCACTCGAGTTCCCTAATGATCAAAAGGGTCCACTTCTTTGGAATCCTTATTTGGCATTGGGATAGCGATGTTTGCAACTATCTCTCATTTTGCATAGTTTTAGGTGGCATACAAGGTCATTGCCTTCTTTGGCTTCCTTGCGACCTCAGCCTCTACGATCATCTTTTGCAAACTTACTTTCTTCAATACTCTCTTCTTTATCCTTTCAAATTTGAATTGTAGCCACCAAGGAACATCTATATTCTCATAAATTTGGATGGATGGGTTCATGGTAGTTACAACCTACTTTGGCCTTTGTTCTTCATCTTGTTGCTTGTGCACCTAAGTTTAAAATTTTGGGGAGTCATTTTGGGGGTGGGGGCCTAGATAGATCCTCGTTTTCTTGTTCTCCATGCTTCTTTGACTCTATGTTTATTCTCTTCATTTTTTTTGGCCTTAGGCTCTAAAAATAAATTTTATTGGTCTTCTATTGTCATGATAATTCTTGAGTTGTCTTGGTCCACACCCATTTCCATTGCTTGCTGTGTTTGCACTTGGGTAGGAGTAACCATAGGTGTATCATGCTAACTTGGGTATCATGTTATGTATCATATTATGTTGTGTGTAGGGCTCCAAATTATATGTGGTACATGTTTGGGCATGAGGACAGTCTAATATCTCTATGTATCAGACAATAAAAGGCAGTAAGAGTGAAGAATTTGGTGGTAACACCAAGCGATTTGTATTTTGAAGTGGTTGATGACAGAGAGAGCAGTGAGGGTACCCTATGAAACCTTCAGAAGGGTTTGTGGATCAAAACCAAATGAAATAGATTACATTTCTATGACTGTCATAAGGGTATTAATTGTAACAGTCATAGTTTTACTAGTGATATTATTTTTGTTTTGACAGGAAGTTGTGTTTGTAAACCCAAGTGTGGACAGGTAATGGAGTCATGAGATGTCTTAAGAATACATCAATACTTAACAATAACATTGTGTGTATTCACATAAAATGTTAAAGGACTACATATTGGAAGGAGACAATCATCCATACTTATCACAAGCTTCTATTGCTCATGTAGACTCAAGGTGAGTTGCAAAATGACCATCAATGAGTGTGAACCCTATCTTCACAAATTATGATCAGTTTCCATGATACTTGACCCTATCCTCATGTTGTTGGCTCAATTCATATTAGTTTTCCCAAGCCTAGAAGCCAATTAATGTATCCAAGAGCATCTATAAAAATGTATTGTATAATCATTCTCAATAGTTTGATCATTCTCAATTCAACTAAAGGTCAAAAGTGCTCATTCTCAACAGTTTGAGTTACAACTATCAATTCCCAATGCTTGACAACTCAATATTCTAAGTTCCTTCTGACTTATATTTCATTTTCATGTCAACTTATAGTTCTTAATTTACTTATAGGCTAGTATCTTGTGTGTTGATTGTACCTCTTAGTTTCATAAGGTTTTGGGTGGATTTTAATCTCTAATTTTGAGGAAAAAGTTTCCCTATAAATGTAATTTCAAAATTTATTTTGAGAGTCTAAGAATTGATTATTTTAAGGTTGGAGTTTAGTAAGACTACTTAGTTTGTTTCCTTTCAAAAGGCATTTAGCAAGAGGCTGTAGATTGAATACTTGTGCTTTGCTTGTATATTTTGAAGAATTAATGGAAATGAAGTTCATAGTTTGCAATGGTATTGGTAGTCTTTTTTGACTGCTTGGTATTCTTCTATTTATTTCATTTTCCTTCTAGTCCTGAATTAATATTTACATTTATGAAACATCTTCTATGTTATAATCAATTTGTGCATCTTTCGTGGTGATTGAGGTTAATAATGAACATGTGAATGAATAGTAGTAGTTGTTCTAGAGCTTTCCTTGGTCTCATTTTCATGATAGAATTGACAATTTTGGCATGATAAATTATTTACATACAAGGTTATTTCTATATTTTTTTGATAATGTGGGTTTAGGTAATACTGATGATTCATTTTCTCGTAGCCTTGTTCTATCTTTTGCAATTTATTTTAACCTTTTATCTTAGGCAGATTGAGAAATCGACATTTCAACTTGATTAGTGACATTTTCCCCTTGAAAAAACTGGCCACATGAACACTTTGTTATCTTGTATCATTATTACCTTGGGAGGTTTAGAATACCTTTAGTTTTTACTATTTTATAAGAGAGATTAAGTGGCGATACTTAGTTCATGTTGAGTGTGTCAAAAGACCCATCAACAAAATTGTCTCTAGAGGGAGGAAAAGAACAAGCTGGAGCGTATGCCATTGTTATCTCTTGAGAAGTTCAACAGGGTTCTAAGATTAACTCCCAAAAAAGAAAAATTATTAGAGCTTGGACTCATCACTATATCCAAAGGAAATAAAGGAAAATGATAGCCCCATATTCATCTTTACAATCAACACCCATTGTCCGAACAACACCCCAATTTATCATGGTCCCTTTGGTGAATAAAAACTGTATTTATCTTAGTTATTCAAACAACATGAACACTTAGTTATCTTGCATCATTGTGACACAACAAAGAGACCTTGGGAGGTCTCAAATACCTTTAGTTTCTACCTCTTTCATATTAGTTTTTCCAAGCTTAGAAGCTAATTAATATATCCAAGGGTGTCGAGAAGAATGGATTGTATGATCATTGACTTTGTATGTTGAAACCATTATACATTCCCCTACCTCTGCAACATACACATGAGTCAAGGATGATAGTGTGGTGTGAAAACATCCTATATGGATAGGATAAAAGAATCTGTACCAAATAGTGCTAGGTGAAATGTATTTAATATATTAGACTTATAGGGACATATGGGGAAGTTTGCCCATGTGATGATGCCATGAAAGGTCTGATATCCCTATGTATTAGACTGAGAAAACTAGTGAAAGACAAAAAAAAATGCATTGAGAAGGAAAAAGGTTGAATTGCCTAATGTTTGGTGTTGAAGTGATGTGTGGGGACCCTACCAAGTCAAATTCTCATGGTGTTGGCTCAGTTCATATTAGTTTTCCCAAGCCTAGAAGACAAGTAATGTATCCAAGGGTGTCTAGAAGAATGGACTATATGATCATTGACTTTGTATGTTGAAACCATTATACATGCCCCTCCATTGAGGGTATTGAGGAATATTGGGATCAGAATAGTGTATTTTGTTGAAGAAATATGATGTGAGAAGTTTGATGTAGAGGTAACGGTAGAACTCAATACTTCATACTAGGACAACAACCACATTGATTAGGCAAGTCAAATAAGGTATCTCCAATGTTTAGGATACACAAGGGAAGAATTAGTCATGTAAGTATGCATGAGCATGGGAATGGCTAGTTACTTTCCTTTTGGATTGATTTGGACAATATTGAGAGGATCCCATAAGGATGACTATCACCATACTATCGATGACTTCAAAAAATTGATAATAAATTCACATTAGACACTCATGGATTACCCCAATTAGACATTAGTCAACTTAAGATATGATACAAGGATTGCATACCACAAATCCATTAGCATATCACCTACTCTAAATCACCACAAAGTCATTAGATATGTTTTGAGATGAAAAAGAAGAGTTAAATGGTTTTAGTTCAATTTTCATAATTTATATGTTCAAGTAACTTAATTTGTTATATTATACTGAAACGTGATTTCATAACTAACATTTCAACTTCTATATAACTAGTTCTATAGCCCAATTTTTTTGCCTGTGAAGAAAGACCATGTTAGAAAATATCAATGAACCACAAAATAAGGAGACAATTGCTAGATTGTGGTCTAACTTGAAAAGAAAAGGTGATGGAAAATGTTATTGTCCCTACAAAATTTGTAAGGGGTTAAAGACTAGAAGACTTCTAATCAAAATAGCTAAGAAACATTGTAGGCTGCATGGTCACATTGAAGGGGGACATGATTATCATCCAATGGTAAGTTTTTTATTATATCATTTTAATAATTTATATACATAACAAATCACTTGATGATGAGATCATGATAATGGTTTATTTATATTTATCAATTTTATATAGGTCGAGCACCCCAGAGCACATGATATGGATCAACACAACTAGGAGAATATGGTTTTCGAAGAGGAGGAACATGGAGGTGTGAATATTGAAGTTGAAGATAATGATCCCATGGAAGATGATGATCATGAGCCACAAAACACAATTGAAGATGATGGTACAAATACATTAATCCATGACACATTTAGTACTGGCGCAGCTGATCATGATGATGAAGATGACTTTGATGTTGTTCATGATGTCTCTCTACTTGAGAAGGCATCTGAGTCCCTTTACAAAGGCTCCCAGACAACTCTCTCTGTTGTATTTTTGCTGGTGAACTTGAAGGTTATGAATGGTTTATCCAACATAATTATCCAACATAACAATTCTCACGTATGTTCAAGTATGTCATATATATCAATATAGTTAATAAATGGTGAATCATGTACCATTTATAATATTTATATTAACAAATTATATTTTTTTGTTGTAGATTGATACGTGAGTTTTTGTTACCACTATCTAATATTATACCTCGCTCATACCGAGAATTATCTGCCATTATGAAAGATATTGGAATGGAGTATCAAACAATAGATGATTGTCCCAATGATCGTATTATATATCACAAACAACATGAATTTCAAACCAAATGCCCTGAATGTTATATCAGTAGATATCAAACAAATCAAATAACAAAAAGGGTGCCTCACAAGGTTCTTCGTTATAATCCCATTATTCCACGTATGCAATGATTATTGAAGTGCACTATCTTGGCCCAATTTATGGATTACCATGCACGCAATAGAATTCAAGATGACATTATTCGAATGCCTGCGGATGGTTCAACATTTAAGGACATAGAGGAAAAGTGGCCACACTTTAAAGAAGAACCTCGTAATCTCAGGATTTCATTGACAATGGACAGTGTCAATCCATTTGGAGGGCTGAGATCTATTTACTCAGTGTGACCTGTTTTTGTTATCAACAATAAAATTCCTCCATGGATGTCAATAAAGAGGGAGCACATAATATTGGCAATGATAATTCTAGGTATTTTGTCATTTAATAATCATTTGTATTTAATTATAAATATTGCAGTAAAATGGTCATAATAATTATGTAATGTTTTTGTTCAATCTATTAGGTAAGTACCAAGTTAAATATATGAATGTATATATTGAACCTCTTATCGATGAGTTGCTGGAGTTATGGAATGGTGTCACTATGTATGATGTCTCTAGACCAATAGGACAAAGACAAATTTCAATTCCATGTGATGCTTGTATGGAAAATACATGATGCCCCAGGGCTAACACATTTTTGTTGTATGTTATAGTGTTCAACTTGTGCATGATAATTATATTTAAAAAAATTAACATATTTAATCCAATTATACATTATCTTGTAGGTCTTCAAACAAAGGGACAATTTGCATGTCCAGTTTGTGGTCCAAAGATGAGTATAGGCACTTTCTCCACAAAAATCATAAGTATCAAAATACTGAAAAACATCTTTTCAATGGGAAAGAAGAGAATACATCAAAGCCATGAAGAATGACACCTCACTTGTGGAAGTTGGAATATAATAGAATTAATTGTCAAGGTAATGCCATTCTATCTAACGATTTATGTCATAAAACATCTTTTCTATTCTATTTTTTTATCGATGATGTGATTGATGATCGTGAAGGTCGTCAAGGCATAAATGACCACCTTCCTAAGGGACTAAAAAGTTATCCCCGACAATTTAGTAGGCTTCCCTACTACAAGAAGTTATAAATTGTGCATTTGTTTTATACTATGCATATTGGAAAGAATATAATAGAGATATTATGGAAAATATTGGTTGGAAGGCATGACAAAGAGAAAAATTGTCAAAATTTGTAGTGACATTCAGGAATCCAATCATACAATAAAAAATGTCATTCAATCAAATAGCCACGGAGACCAGATTAATATAAGTGACTTTCCTTGGTTACTAACGGACCAGCAAAGCAATGCTATTAAAGAAGTCATACGAAAAATTTGATTTCCCATAGGATTTGTTGTGAACATAAACAATCTCATATCAAAGAAAAGTGAATATGGGCCAGGGATGAAAACGCATGATTGGTATACTCCACATGTACTTTTCATTATATTATGTTAAAAAAAATGAAAAGATAATTTTATAATTGTTGCAGTACGTTCTACCTCTGTCTCTCATAGACGACTTCGAAAATAATGTCAAAGATGTCATATATGATCTTGAAAAATACATGAGGTAAGTAGTGATATTTGTTTAGTTCATTGTATAGATATTATATTTGTGATTTTTGTTACTTGTTATGTAATATTTTTTTTTGCGTCTTGAATATCTTGTAGGTGGTTGTCATGTAAAGAAATCCATAAAGAAGATATAAAATATTGGAAGAGAAAAATTCCTCATCTAATATGTGAAATGCAAAAGTGTCTACCTTCAGCTTTTTTCAATGCACAAGAATACTACCTCATACAACAAGTTAAGGAGATTGGATTGTGTGGACCTATAGACACTAAGTCAATGTGGATGGTTGAGAGACACTTGAAATTTTTGAAGGCTTTGGTTCGAAAAAGAGCACATCCTGAGGGTTGTAGGGTATACCAAACTATGGTGTACATTTTTGAATATCTTCCTAAGTTTGCAACAAAGATCCACGTGGATTGCATTTGGGATCCCAACCCCATTAACAAATTTGAAGGGGAGTACTTGATGGGGAAAGGTAGATTGAGGAAAGTGAGAGGTAATTATAAGATGTTATTGTAGTTAATTAATTCTTAATCTTGAAAATAAATCGGTTGTAAGATGTCTATTTATTTTTTATAATGTTGGTTGAGAGTGGGATGCACTACATTTTTATATTGCAAACAATCTTGATTGGATGATGGTATGGATTGAAAGTTGTCAACATTCTAGTCCCACATTAACATAGGAAGGTGTGGCTTCATTGGTTAAAGAAGCTCATCGTAATGGAGATTCTAATGTTACGCAGAGGGAAATTGATTTAGCATATGGTTTAAGAGATAAATAGGTACGTATAAATTTAGTAATTACCCATATGTTTGTCAACTCACGATGCAATAATTTTTACATGTTTGACATATCACAGGTCAAACACCACAATGCTATGTGTTGCAATGGTCATAAATTTCGCATCAAAAAGTTGGATGACACAAAGAAAACTTGTGATTCTGGGATAATTGCAGTCTTTGAGGTGACATATATTTCATCAAGAAATGACATACATCCTCAAGAGTCTCAAAATCGATACTATGGCATTTTGGATGATATACTTGAGTGTGACTTTAATTCCTTCAAATTAGTTTTGTTTGTCCTCAAATGGTACAGGTTACAATTGAAGAAAAATGATCCTGATAGAACTGTTATTGAATATGATAATGGTTTTATAATGGTTAATACAAGGTCATTTGAACTAGTTGAGGATGAGCCCTATGTTCTTCCAAGCCAATGTGAGCAGGTATTTTACTCAGAGGTTCCACATAAATTGGGTTGGTCATTTTTTGTTAGACATGATCCAAGAGGAAGGCCGATAAAGTATAATGTGATGGAAGAAGAAGATACCGAAGAAGTAGAAGATGATGTAGATGATGATCATGATCAATAGTTACTTGATGATGATGAAGAAGAAGAAAAGCTGATGATGGTGATGGTGATGGTGATGGTGATGGTGATAAAGATGATGAAGATGATGATGGTGGTGGTGGTGGTGGTGATGATGATGATGATGATCAGAATGATCATGATGGTCATGATGATGAATGAAATATATGAGGTATGCGATTAGTATATTATCTATTTAATATTGATTTCTTGATAGAAATTTATTTGACTTATATGATGTTACCTTGCCATTCGTCCCTCATAACAAGAGTGAGTCGCCTTGAAAAAATTTTAGTTGAGTCCTTTTCTCCCTCTTTTTTTGGAATCTTGTTAAAATTTTGTTGGTTCAATCCCTAATCCTCCTGTAAATCATTTCTAAATCCTTAGCATTAAATTCCAATGGTCGATTTGAACCTCATGAACCCCTCGAACCATCCTGAAAAGAGTTCATAGTGTTCATTTAGGTACCGCAGGTTCTAAGTTGTGTCTAAGACATTTTCAGGATAACATCCATATCAAGTATTTTGTAGCAGCTCTAATTTATAGTCGCAGATGATGTTTCATATACTCTTTCTCCAGACTATGAACCATTTGAACCTAGTTCAAACAGTTCAGTGATGTTCAAAATGTTCGATGAAATTCAAAGGTTCAACACGCAACCAAAATGGAAAGGCAAAGCAATCAATGAAGCATATGGGTGTAGTTTGTGTTTTTGAACCTCGTACGTTCAAGGTTCAAGCTCTATGGGTTCAAAGTCCAAGCAGTTCAACTATTCCCAAGGTACAAATGGTTCGACAGGGCCAAGTTCAAAAGTTGTCACAATAAGACAACTCAATTATATCTCAGATGGATTTAAATCCCATATGAATGATCATTATTCATCTCGGCTATATCTATAATTATTAGGAGATAGAGATGGTCAATTCTAATTTCAAATAAATTAGTGTGTTTGAGAGCAGAAGATGTGAAAATCACTGAGAACATTATTTTGACAAGTCTGATTTTATGATAGTCATATAGACCCGCACACAGTAGCACATATCTTTTTACTCAGAGATTATTTGTGGAATCGCTTCGGTCAAAATGTATAAAACTAGGTTGCAACCAGCGTATCCACAATTGAGAAAGATCCAACGGTGCAAACAAAAGTTTTGGCACCTGCACTGAGAAAGATTTTGACTGTCACAAATATTTTCAGTCTACCCAACATAAAGAATATTTTAATTTTGGGATCAAATATTCAAGTGCCACCTATCCAAATATTCTTATAAACTTTAGAGAACTATATTTCTAATGTTTATAAATATTTGATGTTATAAATAAGAGTAATGGGGAAAGTGAAAAGCATAAGTTAAAAGGTTTTTCAAGATTCAGTTATAAAACTAAATAAAGATCTCATGTAGCTATTTATTATGAAAGGATTGAAGGAGGCGGGGTTCTTCTTCTTTTCTTTTCTTCCAGCAGCCTGTGGGTGAACGGGAGTAGATTTTTATTTGTAAGGGGGGAGTTGAAGCTTTTCTAAGCAATGTTTTGTATAGAAAATATCAATCTTTGAGTTAATTTTCAGACATGAATAGAATGCAGATGATATCTTCAATATTTGTGTTTTTGATATTCTTCTCATGACTATAGCTAGACTTTGAGCCTTTGAAGTTGTTTATTAATGTCTTTTCTGCTATAATAGATTGTGTATGTAGATTTATTACAAGACTGTGTGCTTGAAAGTAAGCCATATTGGAGCAACAACATTCACTGTTAGTATTTAGTCCAAATGTTATCCATAACTGTGGACAACAATGGTCTTCATTTATATTTGTTTTGTAAATATTTGACATTCATTTTCATGGCTATGGATGAATGTTATTTTCCTCTATTTCTTTCTGGTTAAAAGCATATCAACAATTTAATTCCTGGTAAATCTTCTAAGAGGGAGTTGTACCTCTCAATTCAAAGGAAGATTATCACTTCAATGATAATCTATCCAACTGTTAGTTCTTTTTGTCCTTCATTCTGGGCATTTTGAGTTTATTTGTATAGTTATTTTAGAGGGACAAATTTGTTCACTAACAGATTTTGCAAACTCTGCTGGGGATTCGAAATCAAAGATTAGTGCATTTTGTTTCCTCAGATTTTTAGATTTATCTCTGTGTAGGAGATTGGTGACTCTATATATAACATCATGCTCAAAACAAGAGCAATGAGAAAAGGGAAAAGACCAGATCCTTTGATCTTGGAAATTATTGCAATAGATGATAAAGTATTGCATGACTTCTTGGAGCATTATAAAGAAAGTATTTCTCGTGCTATTAGAAATAATATAACTGTGGAAGATGATCATGCATCCACTCTTCTATGGAGAAGCCTTTGCATCAGATTTCACAAATTGAAAGAATTGAAAGAAAAGACATGGTTGCTCCATGAATATGAAGAAAGGGTATCCCAATTGAAAGAAGAATTAAAATTTGATGATGAAGAGGCTCCAATCATCTTAGTTTCATCTCACTCCTACAATTACATTGTCATGAATGAGAGAGAAGTTCAACAAGAAACAGTTCAGTCTCATGCAAGTCAGATAGTGGTATGTGAGAATAATCAAGACAACATTGGAGAACCTACGAGCTTGAATGAAAAAGGGTTTTTGAGGTCTTTCTCTTACCAAAAATAGAAACTTTCAGTTTTGATAGTATGAAAAGTTATCTTGTTCCAAAACGTATAAAGGATGAACATTTTCAGAAAAGGGAAAAGACCAGATCCTTTGATCTTGGAAATTATTGCAATAGATGATAAAGTATTGCATGACTTCTTGGAGCATTATAAAGAAAGTATTTCTCGTTCTATTAGAAATAATATAACTGTGGAAGATGATCATGCATCCACTCTTCTATGGAGAAGCCTTTGCATCAGATTTCACAAATTGAAAGAATTGAAAGAAAAGACATGGTTGCTCCATGAATATGAAGAAAGGGTATCCCAATTGAAAGAAGAATTAAAATTTGATGATGAAGAGGCTCCAATCATCTTAGTTTCATCTCACTCCTACAATTACATTGTCATGAATGAGAGAGAAGTTCAACAAGAAACAGTTCAGTCTCATGCAAGTCAGATAGTGGTATGTGAGAATAATCAAGACAACATTGGAGAACCTACGAGCTTGAATGAAAAAGGGTTTTTGAGGTCTTTCTCTTACCGAAAATAGAAACTTTCAGTTTTGATAGTATGAAAATTTATCTTGTTCCAAAAAGTATAAAGGATGAACATTTTCAGAAAAGGGAAAAGACTAGATCCTTCGATCTTGGAAATTATTGCAATAGATGATAAAGTATTGCATGACTTGTTGGAGCATTACAAAGAAAGTATGTCTCATGTTGTTAGAAATAATATAAATGTGGAAGATGATCATACATCCACTCTTCTATGGAGAAGCCTTTGCATCAAATTTCACAAACTGAAAGAATTGAAAGAAAAGACATGGTTGCTCCATGAATATGAAGAAAGGGTATCCCAATTGAAAGAAGAATTAAAATTTGATGATGAAGAGGCTCCAATCATCTCAATTTCATCTCACTCCTACAATTATGTTGTCATGAATGAGCAAGAAGTTCAACAAGAAAGAGTTCAGTCTCATGCAAGTCAGACAATGGTAAGTTAGAATAATCAAGACAACATTGGAAGACCTGTGAGCTTGAATGAAAAAGGTTTTTTGAGGTCTTTCTCTTACCCGGAAATAGAAACTTTCAATTTTGATAGTATGAAAAGTTATCTTGTTCCAAAAAGTATAAAGGATGATCACTTTCAGATTTACATGCAACCAAAGTATGAAGCTTTCAATCTTATACATGAAGTTGATGAAAATGATTCTTTATGTTTAAAAGTTTGTGATGAGTCCTTCGTAGAATCATTTCTTTTTGACAGTAAAGCAATACTATGTCTTCCTAATGAAGATTGTGTCCACAATAAGGTGGAATCATGTCTGGGTAAAGATGTTTCCCATTCTAAAAATCTAAATGAAAAAGAAAATTCAGAAGTGAAACAAAATAATGGTCAAACTCATAAAGTGTTGCAGTCCCAAGAACTATTGGCCGGTTTGGATAGTACTTCTTTTTGTGAAGAAGAGATCATAGACCAGTTGTTTTCATCCATTGTAGAAGAGGATTTCAACGAGAAGGATTTAGGTATTAATTTATTTAATGCATTAAGTTTTGATAGGGAATTTGCAGATTTAATCTCAGTAGAAGATGTTGAAGTTGTTTCAGCTAAGTTGGACCCCATGCATGATGAAGTGTCTCTCGATTCTGAGATTAGTTCAAATGCTGAAAATTATTTTAAGAATGAAGGTCTTAATAGTGGTGATTGTGAGAATGATGCAGCCTTTTCCCTATGAATTTCTGAGCATTACCTTTTTCAGCCAGAAATAGAACATTATTTGAGAAGTATTGTACAGATGTTTCCGAAAAATTCAGAAGTTCATGATGAAACATTGCTTTTTTGGCATAAATGTGTATCCACAAAGTTCCTGCATATTGTTAGTTTGGTGTTTAGCATTGAAAAAGTTACCAGAAGAGCATGGTTTTGGGTTGCTTCATTTGAACACAAGCCATTTTTCCGAAAAGGATCATTCTTCTCCGAACTGGTGGATGGTTTTGTGTAAGAATTTCTTGGCCCCAGTTCTCACGGTGGGATTTTCCTATCTGTATATACTTGTAAATAATTTTTTGGTGTGATCTAGGTATAGCTTGTCTTGATTTTCAACCTTGGTTTAGTTTGGGTTTTGGCTTGTTAGTTTTACCTTGTTGCCTCTTCCCTCGTCTGCAAGAAGCTCCCTATTATTTGTTTTTCTTAACTTTGTTTCCCAATGGCTAGGCACTGATCTCTCCCAAAGATATTCTGGATTCTCCTATTCCTTTACAGTCTTGGTCCCTAATCAGAGCCAATGTTACCTTGTCATTCATCCCTCATAACAAGAGTGAGTCACCTTGCAAAACTTTTAGTTGAGTCCTTTTCTCCCTCTTTTTTCGGAATCTTGTTAAAAGTTCGTTGGTTCAATCCCTAATCCTCCTGTAAATCATTTCTAAATCCTTAGCATTACGTTTCAATGGTCAGTTTGCACCTCATGAACCCCTCAAACCATCCTGAAAAGAGTTCATAGTGTTCATTTAGGTACCGTTGGTTCTAAGTTGTGTCCAAGACATTTTAAGGCTAACATTCATATCAAGTGTTTTGTAGCAGCTCTATTTCACGGTTGTGGATGATGTTTTATATACTCTTTCTCTAGACATTGAACCATTTGAACCTAGTTCAAACAGTTCAATGATGTTCAAAATGTTCGATGAAATTCAAAGGTTCAACGCACAACCAAAATGGAAAGGCAAAGCAATCAATGAAGCATATGGGTGCAGTTTGTGTTTTTGAACCTCACAGGTTCAAGGTTCAAGCTCTGTAGGTTCAAAGTTCAAGCAGTTCAACTGTTCCCCAGGTACAGATGGTTCGACATGGCCAAGTCCAAAAGTTGTCACAATAAGACAACTCAAATACTTTAGATGGATTTAAATCCCATATGAATTATCTGATGAATACTAAGAGGGGGGGTTTATTATTATGCCAAAAATCAATGCACTAAAACACTTAAATAGTCTGAAGATAAACCGATAAAGCAGTTTAACATAAAGACCGGTAAACACACATGCAAACCAAAATGCAAATAAAGCATTCACCCACAAAAGCAATACAACTATAACAGAAGATATTTGATGTGGAAACCCAACTGGGAAAAACCACGGTGAGATGGAACTCACAAGTCACTATCTATAGAATAGAAACCAGATCGGTTAAGGTCAGACCGGTTAAGGTCTTACAATGTTCTTCACCAGAACAGATCCTATTAGGAATCTCAATCCCTGTTAGGAGATAAGTCTAATTAAAGACTACCTTGCTAGAGGATTTTAGATTCATAGAGGTGAACCACCTGGTTAGAGGATTTTACAAAAGGCTTTTGGGCCTACCTGGTTAAGGGCTACAGACTTGTCAAAGATGTGAGTAATCAAGAAGTGTTTGATCTATCTAATAGCACAAACTACTTGGTTAGATCCAGTATAGCTCACTGCTAATGCATTCCAGCATTACTTCAGTCTTCTCTATCTCTCACTCAGTTACAACTTGATCTTCTTAGACAAGATCACTCTTACAACAACTCATCAATCACCTTAAACCCTTTTCCACAACAATCTAAAACCCTAGACATGATGTCCTTTTAAAGGAATCTGATTTCATGTCGGTCCAATGGGATTACATTACAATTCCCTAGGTTCAATGATTCTAGACATACTTAGTAACACGACACAAAAAGCACCATCAGTGTGTCGGCACCGTCAAACAATCGGTGGATTGGTAACTCATCACAAAATGTCGGCTGGTAAATCATCACAGAGTATTACCGGTTCATACAAAATACCAGTTGCCAGTTTGACAAAAATGAAGACTGGTAAGAATGTGTTATGCCACTTTGCTCCCTTGTACTGCTTGAGATCTACGAACCGCTTGGGGTTGACATACTGGTTCAGACCGGGAAACACATTCTACAAAATCACCAATAGTCTAAAGACTAGAATACAACATACCGGCTGGAACAGATACCAGTTGAACTCTAGCTCATACATATAAAGGGGATCTTAATGCAAGTGTGTGTCCATCAATGACAATCACAACATAAACATAAAAAATATGCCAACATTATCATTATTCATCTCGACTATATCTAGAATTATCAGAATATATAGAAGGTCGATTCTAATTTCAAAGAAATTAGTGTGTTTGAGAGCAGAAGATGTGAAAATCACTGAGAACATTATTTTGACAAGTCTGATTTTATGACAGTCATATAGATTTGCACACAGTAGCACATATCTTTTTACTCAGACATTATTGTTAAAATCGCTTTGGTAAGAATGTAGAAAACTAGGTTGCACCTAACATATCCAAAATTGAGAACGATCCAATAGTGGAAACAAAAGGTATGCCCCCCGCACCGAGACCAATTTTGATTGTCACAAATATTTTTAGTTTGCCCAGCATAAAAAATATTTTCATTTTGGGATAAAATATTCAAGTGCCACCTGTCCAAATATTCTTATAAACTTTAGAGAATTATATTTCTAATGTTTATAAATATTTGATGTTATAAATAACAATAATGGGGAAAATGAAAAGCATAAGTTATAAGGTTTTTCAAGATTCGGTTATAAAACAGAATAAAGATCTCATATAGCTATTTATTGTGAAAGGATTGAAGGAGGCGAGGTTCTTCATATTTTCTTTTCTTCTAGTAGCCTGTGGGTGAGACGGGGTAGATTTTTATTTGTAAGGGAGGAGTTGAAGCATTTTTTAGCAATGTTTTGTACAGAAAATATCAATCTTTGAGTTGATTTTCATACATGAATAAAATGCAGATGATATCTTCAATCTTTGTGTTGTTGATATTCTTCTCATGACTGTAGCTGGACTTTGAGTCTTTGTAGTTGTTTATTAATGTATTTTCTACTATAATCGATTGTGTATGTGGATTTATTACAAGACTGTGTGCTTGAAAGTAAGTCATATTGGAGCAACAACATTCTTTGTTAGTTTTTAGTCCTAATGTTATCCAAAAGTGTGGACAATTAAACTTTGATTCAATAGTCTTCATTTTTATTTGTTTTGTAAATCTTTGGCATTCATTTTCATGGCTATGGATGAATGTTATTTTCCTTTATTGTTTTTTGGTTAAAAGCATATCAGCAATTTAATTCCTTGTAAATCATCTAAGAGGGAGTTGTACCTCTCAATTCAGAGGAAGATTATCACTTCAATGGTAATTTATCCAACTGTTAGTTCTTTTTGTCCTTCATTCTAGGCATTTTGAGTTTATTTGTATAGTTATTTTAGAAGGACAAATCTTTTCACTAACAGTTTTTTGGCAAATCTGTCGGGGATTCAAAATCAAATATTAGTGCATTTTGTTTCGTCGGATTTTTAGATTTATCTCTGTGCAGGAGATTGGCGACTCTGTATATAACATCATGCTCAAGACAAGAGCAATGAGAAAAGGGAAAAAACCAGATCCTTCGATCTTGGAAATTATTGCAATAGATGATAAAGTACTGCATGACTTCTTGGAACATTACAAAGAAAGTGTTTCTCATGCTGTTAGACATAATATAAGTGTGGAAGATGATTATGCATCCACTGTTCTATGGAGAAACCTTAGCATCAGATTTCACAAATTGAAAGAACTGAAAGAAAAGACATGGTTGATGCATGAATATGAAGAAAGGGTATCCCAATTGAAAGAAGAATTAAAATTTGATGATAAAGAGGCTCTAATCATCTCAGTTTCATCTCACTCCTACATTTACATTGTCATGAATGAGCGAGAAGTTCAACAAGAAACAGTTCAATCTCATGCAAGTCAGACAATGGTAAGTGAGAATAATCAAGACAACATTGGAGAACCTACGAGCTTGAGTGAAAAAGGTTTTTTGAGGTCTTTCTCTTACCCAAAAATAGAAACTTTCAGTTTTGATAGTATGAAAAGTTATCTTGTTCCAAAAAATATAAAGGATGAACATTTTCAGATTTACATGCAACCAGAGTATGAAGCTTTCAATCTTATACATGAAGTTGATGAAAATGATTCTTTATGTTTAAAAGTTTGTGATGAGTCCTTCGTAGAATCATTTCATTTTGATATTAAAGAAATACTATGTCTTCCTAATGAAGATTGTGTTCACAATAAGGTGAAATCATGCCTTGGTAAAGATGTTTCCCATTCTGAAAATCTGATAGAAAAATAAAATTCAGAAGTGAAACAAAATAATGGTCAAACTCATGAAGTGTTGCAGTCTCAAGAACTGTTGGCCGGTTTGGATAGTACTTATTTTTGTGAAGAAGAGATCATAAAGAATTTTTTGTCATCCATTGAAGAAGGGGATTTCAAGGAGAAGGATTTGGGTATTAATTTATTTCATGCATTAAGTTTGGATAGGGAATTTGTAGATTTAATCTTTGTAAAAGATGTTGAAGTTGTTTCAGCTAAGTTGGACCCCATGCATGATGAAGTGTCTATCAATTCCAAGATTAGTTCCAATACTGAAAATTATTTTTAAAATGATGGTCTTAATAATGGTGATTTTGAGAATGATGCAGCCTTTTCCCTACGAATTTCTGAGCATTACCTTTTTCAGCTAGAAATAAAACATTATTTAAGAAGTACAGTGCAGATGTTTCCAGAAAATTCAGAAGTTCATGATGAAACATGGTTTTTTGGGCATAAATGTGTGTTTTTTGGTATTTGGGTATGGCTTTGTCATTGATGTCAACACCTACTAAACCTTATCAACTTTGGCACTTTGGAGAATCAACAACATTCACCAGCAAGCAAGTGACTTATGCACAGTCACCGGTATCTGGTACACTGGCAAGATAAAATGATCACCGACACTTGGAATGGCATGGAAAACACTTGGTTATGTCGAAGACATCGTGTGAACACCTTGTCTTGGAGTTTTGTTAATTGGCATATTCGTATTTACATATTTGTTGTTACCAGCAAATAGGTCCAAATTACACCGACAAGTTTATCTTTTCCAGATTAGCATGACACACTATGGAGATGACTTACTATTGTTGTAAATGCATTGAACCGACATATTGAATCGGTTATTGCATCGGATATTGTTTTGTTTATAAAATGATTTTATTGCAATATATCTTGTAGAGCCAGCCTACTAAAATTGGTCCTAGGTTATGGTATAAATGTAAGATCTTATTTGTAAGATCAAATGTGGAATGCGAAAAAGAATTGTGTGAAGGTATATGCAAGAATAAGCAGAGCTATACATGCAGACATCATTTGAAGATTGAAGGAGGGTTTTTTGAAGACAATCAGAACTACACTGGTACTGAATCTAGCATATGAAGATGCTATTTTGAGTAGTACATTCTTATTGGATTTGACCATCCAATTGTAGTCAGTGTGACTCCCATTTTGTGTTTGAGCAGTGAGCTCTAGGCGCTTGGCCTTTCTGCATGTGCAGACCCCATTTGTATACACTTACTATCTGCAGTAGTATCATCTGATTGTGGGTAAGGTTTCCCACCATGGTTTTTCCCCTTACAGGGTTTCCACGTACAAATATTGGTGTTATGTGTTTTGGATGACTTTGTCTTTTTATTTCATACATTAATCTTTACCGATATTGCAGTTATCTAATAAAACTGTCCACCGGTATAACAAACTGTTTCACCAATATTAAGCAAAAAGTTGATTAAGTGGTTTTTGGTTTAAATTCTTTTGACAACTAATTCACCCACCTTCTTAGTTGTCTCTGGTACCTAACAATTGGTATCAGAGCCTAGTCCTCTTTTGCAGAAGTTTAACAGCTTGAGGAGATCCAATGTCTACTAACTATTTCAGGAAGGACAGTCCTAAATTTGATGGAACCAACTATGGCATATGGAAGATCAAAATGGAGACACATCTAAATTGCATTGGAAAGGACATCTGAGATGTTACAAAGAATGGTTATACTACTCCTACTCCTGGTCAGCCTAATCCACCTACCTTGGGAAAAGATAAAGAAAATGATTGCAAAGCAAGAGAAGCACTTTTGAGCACATTATTTGATCAGCAAATCATGGGATTATCAGATAGGTCCACTGCTAAAGCTATTTGGGATCATTTGGAAACACTGAATGAAGGAGATTCCAATGTCAAAATTGCAAAACTTGAAAGCATCTAGGTCAAGTATGAACATCTGAAAATGGAAGAAGATGAAAGGATTTTTGCTTTTATGGAAAGAGTAAATGAGATTGTTTTGGGTATTAAATGTTGTGGAGGAACCTTAAGTGAGGATGAAATTGTTTCAAAAGTTTTAAGAGGATTTCCATCAGCATACAAAAGGAAGGTTACTGCTATAAATGAGTTAAGAACAATGCCTAATACATCAGTAACTAGGGATACATTGATTGGAAAAAATTTAGCTTTTAAAATTGAGGAATTTGGTCATGTTGCTACTATAAAGACAGATTTAGCTTTTAAAGCATCAACATCATCTCCACCATCATTTGATAAATTAGATTAGAAAGCCTTTTATGCAAGAGAACTTGAAGCACTATTTGCAAGGAAAATGCCTAAAGGTCCAGTTGGAAGTAAGTATGAAGGTAAAGCACCCTATAAATGTTTGAACTTCAATAAGATTGGTCATATGGCTTCAAGATGCCCTGATAGACATGCTAGACTAAGAGAAGAAGCTAGAAGAACATACATGCCTAACCCTGAATATCAACGATATAGATTTAAGAAGAATAAAGACAAATCTTGTTACATTGCTGATGAAGGTGTGACTGATGATTCTAATGAGGATCTGGTAGACAATGGATGGGTTTTTATTGCTATAATAGAAGATCAACCGACACCTACTGTTCAACCGGTAGAATAGGCCTTGGCAGGTAAAGTTGAAGCAAAGGATGAGTGGATCATTGATTCAGGATGCTCACATCATATGACAGGAGATAAAGGTAAATCCTTGAACTTTCAAGGATACAATGGAGGCTTAGTAAGATTTGGAGATGATAAAGCTTGTTTGATCAAAGGTAAGGGTACAATATCTCTTGATGGTAAGCATAATACTGACAATGTTTACTATGTTGAAGGTTTAAAGCATAATCTTTTGAGTGTTGGTCAATTAGTTGAGAAAGGATTTCAGTTACAATTCAAAAATGGAAAATGCAAAATCATGAATAGAACTGGTTTGCAAATTGCAACCAGTAATCAGACTAGAGGTAATATCTTTCATTTGAATAATAGTGAATGTTGGCATATGGACACTCCAATGAGACATTGTGTGTGATTGAAGGTTTTGTCATTGATGGCAACCTTGCAATCCTATGGCACCGACAAGACATTATATTGACAAAAGCATTACACGGGCAACCTTGCAATCCTATGGCACCAGCAGGACATTATACTGGCAAAGCATTATTCAAACAAGACAGTGCACTGGCATCAGCAAGATCAGTCTACACCGGCACTGGCACAGAGGCCAACAGGATTTTTGATATGTAATATTTTGTTTATTATTGTAAGCCAACTTGGCAAATTGTAAAATGACTCTTGTATATAAAAGAG
Source organism: Cryptomeria japonica (assembly GCF_030272615.1). Classification (NCBI taxonomy): domain Eukaryota; kingdom Viridiplantae; phylum Streptophyta; class Pinopsida; order Cupressales; family Cupressaceae; genus Cryptomeria; species Cryptomeria japonica. The sequence continues at coordinate 61,694,210 of NC_081413.1, read as the reverse complement.
ATCATTGTAGACATTTGTAATATATGGATAGGAAGCATAAATAAATTATAAGGCAGACATAATGTGCGAATTGTAGGTCAAGGGTATATGTAAAGAACAAAGCAAGAACTGGTACTAAATCTGACATTGAAGATGCTATTGTAAAGCAGTAAAGATCATTGGATTTGTATAATCCTCATTGTAAGTCAGTGTCACTTCTTATTGAGCAGTGAGCTCTAGGCAGTTGGCCTTCCTGCATGTGCAGACCCCTATTGTAAGTAATATTCTCTTATTGGCCAATAAGTGAATATTGTGGGTCACAAATCCCATTGAGGTTTTTCCCACACCGGGTTTCCTCATTAAACATCTTGTGTTATGGCGTTCTTTTTATGTGGATGTTTTTGATTCTGTTATTTACATTAATTATTGCATACCGGTATACTGTTACTTTATGTTCTACATATTTAGTTTTAAGAAAATCTCATTACCGGTCAGATAATGATTCACCCCCCCCTCTCAGTATCTATGGGAACCCTAACAATTGGTATCGGAGCTTGGTCCTCTATTTTCAGAAGCCTAACAGCTTGAGGAAGATCTTGACACCGATAAAGATGGAAAATCTAATGAAGCAACTTGAAGGAGCTCTTACTGACTATGATGCAGAGAAGTTGAAAAATATCAAATTAGAAGATGATTTAAAAGCAGCTCAGGACATTATTCAAGCACTTCAAGAAAATCTTACTGTTACAAGAAATAAGAGGAGAGAACTTTGTGAAAAATTGCAAAATGAGAATGATGAAAAGGAATCACTAAATGATATGATAAGCAAATTGAAACAAGAGATCATGACAACAAAAAATGAAATGCAAGATATGACTATGAGATTTTGCAAAGAGATTGAGGATAGAAAGAAGAATGAAGAAGAGTTGACTAGAAGACTAAGTGATGCAGCAAATGAGAACACAAGACTTAGCTATGAAAATGACATGTTGAAGACAGATCTGATGCATACTCAGAATGACTCAAATGAACTAATGAGACAAAAAGAAATCTTGGAAAGGGAATTGGAAACTACAAATCAAAACAAAGAAAAATTCAAGAAAAGCTCAGAAGAACTTGGTACCTTATTGAAGAATCAAAAACCCAAAGGTGACACTTCAGGAATTGGATTTGAAGTTGGAGAAAGCTCTGGTATTGCAAATACCCAGGATCATAGCAAACTGGTAAGACCTTCTAATACTTACAAATTCAATGGAAAATGCTTTAACTACAATAAATATGGTCATAGGGTAAATGAATGTAGATCTAGGAATTATCAGAACATCAATCCTCCCACCGGTCAATGCTCCAAATGCAACAAAATTGGTCATAACTCTGAAAATTGCAGAATGAATGTAAGATGTTATGTTTGTGGAAGATTTGGTCATTTATCAAACAAATGCAGAACACAAACTGGCATAGGTTATGGGAAAGCTATTCAGAAAAATAATGTAACTTGTTATGCATGTAACAAGATTGGTCATATTGCAAAATTTTGTAGAAGTAAAGGTACATCGGTAGATAACAAAAGCACTAGTTTGAAGGGTAAAGAAAAGGTTGAAGAGGTTAAGCAAGAATTATCAAAGCAATGGATTAAAAAAGGTGATCTAAATATTGGGGATACTCCTCCACTGGTAGAACCAACAAATGCTCCATCGATAGGACAATATGATGCTCCACCGGCAGGACAAAGCAATGCTCCACCGGCAGGATGTTCTTCATCAAATTGAAGAAAATTATCTTGAGGGTTTGGCAATCAAATGACACATGTGCTATTATTCCCTCGGTTAGAGAAAAGAAGTTGAAAATCATTCATCACCGGCAAATAAAGTTAAGCTAATACATTACCGGCAAGCAATTAATGTGGTAGGTAGCAGAAAAGACATTATAAAATAAGGTTTTTGGCTCCATTTCATTTCACCGTGAATTCAAACTTTCAGAGAGCGCAAATATTTCCGAGCTAAGGCATTCCGAGCAAAGAGGCAAAGCACTTTAGCAATCAATCCATCCAAAGGCAGAAAAAGGTATTTATCATCATGGAACCTTCCTCTGCACCTGAATTCATAGCAAACCCTACAGTAGTCGAAGTTATAAAATGACCTAGGCCCATGTTTCAGCTAGTTCCCGAGGTAGCTAAGAAAGATGACAACATAGGTGCTTTTTCAAAAATTCCAAAAGGTGTTGTTTATGCAGAATACCCTAGAATGTATATTCATTGCAACATAGAGGAATTAGGTGATGAGGAAATCAAAAACATGTATAAGTCTGTTATATGTGACAACTCCGGGAATGTGAAACCTGAACATAAAATTGTTGAAACCCTAGGATTCACTGAAATCCTCTGCATTTCTGAATTTCCCAAGGAAGTGGTTAGGATAGTTTTAAGCAGGGTACATGGTTCATTCTTTTGGCTTGACTCAGTGCATAAAATTACAAAGGAAGCTGTGAAAGCAGTAACAGGGTTACCTTCCATTGGTAACAGACCTTACAAAACCAAGAAGGTCTCCAATGACTTAGTAACAAACTTAACTGGTGCAACATCTGACAAAAGATCATTGAGGGTTAATGATGTGACCGATACAAATGTTAGATTTGTTAGCATGATTTTAGGTTACAAAGCAACTCATGCTAATAGGCTTAACTCGATTTCTAGTTTATGCATAAAGAGTGCTTATGACATGGTTAAGGACAATGTGAAAATTGATATCTGTGAATGGTTAAAGGATGAGTTAATTGACAATTTAGCAAAAATCAATAAGGATAAGAAATGAACCTCTAGATTTGGAAATTTACTTGTATGCTTAATGCTACATATAACCAAGCAGGCTCCCAGTATAGGCAACAAGGATTTTGGATTTGACATACCGGTAGGAAAACAATTCTCTGACTTATTCAACAACATGGGTGAAAACAGAGAAAAGAATATCAATGAGTATTCCAAGAACTAAAGGTCGGAATGAATAAGAGGATCAGACTATCACAGGAAATTGTCAACAAATATAAGGATGATATATGCTTTGTAATCAAAAAGGATGAGATCTAGATGGAAGCAGTCATCCCAAGGACAATCTAGGTAACAGAGATGGGGTATGAAGCAGATGACCACATAGTGGAAACTTATGCCAAAGCACTTCTGGAAGCCCCCAATGAACCAAAGGAAGAAGTATTTGGTAGTGCTAAGACCATTGAAAGTCAAATTCAATCTAAAAAGAGAGTGAAAAAGGTTGAGGCATTTGTGAGAAAAGGAACCAGACAAGCAAAAGCAATTAAAGAAGATGTATTAAAGAAAACCGGCATAATTGAAGATGAGTTGGCAACCCAACAACCTGAAACTCATCTATCACCGGTATGCACTTCCTCAGAAGGAGATATGCTAGCAACTTTCAAAAGAGTTGTCAGGAAAAGAGACCCCTCACTGGTAACCACTCCTTCACCTAGAAGGACAAGACAAAAGCAACAAGCCATAAGATCTCCAGTCACGAAAGTCACACCTAAGAAGAAGCTGACCCCCAAAAAGAAGAAGAGGACAAACACTGACTTGGCCCCTCTTGACATATTACTGAATGAGATCACAGAGGAAGGTAAACTGAAAAACATAGGGAAAATCTATGACACCCTATCAGATGATGAGAAAGGACAAGTTGAAGAGAGTGTCATATTACACATGGACATGTATAAAAAGTTTTTGTTGCAAGTCTTAAATGAAATTCCTGATGAACTATATAAAAGACTTGAGGCCAGAAGGCAAGGAATAATTGAGTTGGATACGAAAATAAAAATAGAAAAATTACTTGCAGTATACCCGGTCAACTCTCCTAAGGAAATTGATGATCTGATAGCTCAGGCCAACCAGATAGTTTTTTCCACTGCACACCAACAAATATCACTAATGGTAGGTAGAGTTACTAAAGTTTCAAAGGAAACAGAAGATGGTTGGGATACATTCTTGGATGAAAAGGAAAAACAAGAAGAATATAGGAATCCCAAGCCCATTCTGGTATATAAAAAGGACAAAGGGAAAGGTAAAGTTGGTGGACCACCAAGTATCAAGATTGGAGACAACTTACCCCCACCTCCTTTAAATACTCCACCTGTAAAAACAACAACTACAGAAGATCAACTGACAGCTGAGAGTATGGACACAGAGGATAATAATCCTAATCCTAAAGTCCTATATACTATGAATAAAGAAGTGTAACAGGGAATTTGACACACTTCTACCGAAACTGTGCAATTTATTGAAAGAGCACAAAACTCTATACAAAGACACCTGTAAGATAAACTTTTTGACCATAGATGTAGACAAAAAGATGAGCAAGGTGTAGGAAGAGATAAATAAACTTGCAGATAATTTTGTTAACTCACCCGATGCATTATCAGTTTCTAAGGAAAAGATAATAAATTTTGAGGAAGAATTGCTCAAATTAGATAGAGAGAAAGAGAAAATAATAAACAAGGCAAAATTCTTGAGATCTAAACTAAGTCCAAGATTGGACTATTTAGCATCTTTGCAGAAGGAAATCTCAGAGGCACTAACTCAGGGAAGCAAAACACCGGCAGAGCACTTGCAACATCTCACCGGTATAGTATATAGAACTGAGATAGCAATAAAAGATAGCAAGAAGTTTATGGATGGTATAAACTTAATTTTGGGAGATATCCTTCAGATGATAACTACCCAACTACAAGGTTGAGGTTATGGATTGGTTCAACTACAAAATCTACTAACCTATGTCATTGATGCCAAAGGGGGAGTAGTAGGATGAGAAAATTCAAAGCACAGGGATCACATGCTCAGGGGGAGCTCTCACATTTTTGGTAACATTTTTTGGTCTACACATTTTTGGATATCTTTTTGAAATTTCTCATGAATGTTGCCATCAATGCCAAAGGGGGAGATTGTTGGCATATGGACACTCCAATGAGACATTGTGTGTGATTGAAGGTTTTGTCATTGATGGCAACCTTGCAATCCTATGGCACTGGCAAGACATTATACCAGCAAAAGCATTACACAGGCAACTTTGCAATCCTATGGCACTAGCAAGACATTATATCGGCAAAGCATTATTCAAACAAGACAATGCACTAGCATCAACAAGATCAATCTACACCGGCACCAGCACAAAAGATGTACACTGGCACAGAAGGAAATATGTATACTGACACAGAGGCCGATAGGATTTTTGATATGTAATATGTTGTTTATTATTGTAAGCCGACTTGGCAAATTGTAAAATGACTCTTGTATATAAAAGAGATCATTGTAGACATTTGTAATATATGGATAGGAAGCATAAATAAATTATAAGGTAGACCTAATGTGTGAATTGTAGGTCAAGGGTATATGTAAAGAACAGAGCAAGAACCAGTACTGAATCTGGCATTGAAGATGCTATTGTAAAGCAGTACAGATCATTGGATTTGCATAATCCTCATTGTAAGTCAGTGTGACTTCTTATTGAGTAGTGAGCTCTAGGCAGTTGGCTTTCCTGCATGTGCAGGACCCTATTGTAAGTAACATTCTCTTATTGGCCAGTAAGTGAATATTGTGGGTCACAAATCCCATCGAGGTTTTTCCCACAGGGTTTCCTCGTTAAACATCTTGTGTTATGGTGTTCTTTTTATGTGGATGTTTTTTATTCTATTATTTACATTAATTCTTGCATACCGGTATACTATTACTTTATGTTCTGCATATTCAATTTTAAGAAAATCTCATTACTGGTCAGATACTGATTCACCCCCCCCCTCTCAGTATCTGTGGGAACCCTAACAGTGAAAAGACATGCTTAATTGCACATATTGATGAAAGTTGGCTATGGCATAAGAGACTCTATCATGTAAACTTTGATTGCATGGTGAAAATCAGTACTACTAAGGCAATTAGAGATTTACCTAAAATTGTCAAACCTCACAATACAATATGTAAGGAATGTCAATTTGGAAAACAAGTTAGAGCTAGTTTCAAAAGTATTCCAGAAAAATCCAATAATGCTCTTGATTTAATTCATACTGATTTATGTGGTCCAGCTAGAACTAAAAGCTTACAAGGTGATAGATATTTCATGCTAATCATTGATGACTATTCTAGAATGTGTTGGGTTACTTTTCTCAAAGAAAAATTAGAAGCACTCGGAAAGTTCAAACTGTTCAAAGCTATGGTAGAAAATGAAACTGGTAAGAAAATCAAATGTCTAAGATCAGATCAAGGAGGAGAATTTACATCTAAGGAATTTAATACATTCTATGAAGTAAATGGAATCAGAAGATAGCTATCAACACCTCGGACACCACAATAGAATGGAGTTGTTGAAAGGAAAAACAAAACTATCTTGGATGCAGCAAGAAGTATGTTATCAGAAGCAAACCTACCTCATGTATATTGGAGAGAGGAAGTCAATACATCGGTCTATACATTCAACAAAGTTCACATCAAAGGTAAAATCAGTAAGAACCCTCATGAACTATGGTTTGGTATTACTCCTACTCTTAAATATATAAGAATTTTTGGAAGTAAATGTTATATCAGAAGAGATGAGTATATCTTGACAAATGAACCTACACTAAATCCACTGATACAGAATGAAGATCCAGTTACATCGGTATCATCTGAAAATTCCATAGTAACTAAAGAACAACAGCAAACAAAGACACCCCGGTATGTAAGACTGAATCATTCTGAAGATTAGATAATTGGAAATAAGTATAAAGGAGTTATGACAAGAGGAAGATTGGCAAATGAAGAGGTATGTCTTATTTCTCAAATTGAACCATCATCTATTAATGAGGCATGTGAAGATAAATATTGGATTAAAGCTATGGAAGAAGAATTGGAACAAATTGAGAAAAATCACACTTGGACATTAGTTCCCCGACCTAAAGATAAAAATGTAATTGGAACCAAATGGGTATTCAGAAACAAACTTAATGAAGATGGTAAGGTTATCAGAAATAAAGCAAGATTAATGTGTAAAGGATATTCTCAGAAAGAAGGAATTGATTACAATGAAACCTTTGCATCGGTAGCTAGAATTGAGGCAATTAGATTATTTTTCGCTTTTGCAGCACATAAGAACTACAAAGTATATCAAATGGATATTAAATGTGAATTTTTGAATGGAGATCTTGAAGAAGATGTTTAAATTGAACAACCTAAGGGATTTTCTTTGACAGATAACAAAGATATGGTCTGCAGGTTAAGGAAAGCTTTGTATCGATTAAAGAAAGCTCCAAGAGCTTGGTATGCAAGATTGGATAAGTATCTTTTGAAGATTGGTTTTTCTAAAGGTAATGCAGACATCAATCTATATTATAAAGTGACTAATGATGACATGTTGGCTATAGAAGTTTTTGTTGATGATATAATCTTTGGAGGAGAAGATGGATTGTGTAAAGAATTTTCTATTAAAATGCAACAAGAATTTGAAATGTCTATGATTGGAGAAATAGAATTCTTTTTAGGATTGCAGATTTCACAGACTAATAAAGGTATATTCTTGAGTCAATCCAAGTACTTAAAAGAGTTACTAAAGAAATTTGGGATGGAGAACTCTAAACTGGTAAGCACACCTATGACTACAAATGACAAACTATCACTAAGGGATGAATCTACACCTGTAAATCCAACTAGATACACATCTATGATAGGAGGTTTAGTGTATTTGACACAAACCAGACCTCCTATTATGAATGTAGTATGTATTGTTTCAAGATTTTAGAGTAATCCTAGAGAAAATCATGAATCAGCAGTAAAAAGGATTGTCCAGTACTTACAAGGCACTATAAATCTTCGATTATGGTATCCTAGAGATGAAAACTTTGAATTATGTGTATACACAAATGCAAATTGGGCAGGAGATTGTTAGGAATCCCACATATACTAAGAGGGGGGGTGAATCAGTATCTAACCGATGAGTAGAATTTCTTGAATTAAAACATGCAGAACATATTATAATAGTGTACCAGTATGCAAGAAATAATGCAATAAACAGAATTAAGAACATCCACATGAAAAGCACACCATAACACAAGGTTTTAACGAGGAAACCCGGTGTGGGAAAAGCCTCGGTGGGATTTGTGACCCACAATATTCCCTCACTGGCCAATAAGAGAATATTACTTACAATAGGGGCTTGCACATGCAGGAAGGCCAACTGCCTAGAGCTCACTGCTCAATGGGAAGTCTCACTGACTTATAATGAGGATTATACAAATCCAATATCTTGTACTGCTTTACAATAGCATCTATAATGCCTGATCCAGTACCAGTTGTTGCTCTGCTTCTTACATAAACCCTTAGCCTATATTTCGTATAATAGGTCTGCCTAATATTTTTCCTTAATGTTTCTTAATTCATTTTCAAATGTCTACAATGATCTCTTTTATATATAAGAGTCATTTTATAATTTTCCAAGTTGTCTTACAAAGTTTTAATAATAATAAACAAAATATAATATAACAAAATTATGTCGGCCTCTGTGCTGGTATACTTCTTTTCTTTGTGCCGGTGTAGAGTGTGATCTGCTGATGCTGGTATAATGCCTTTGCCGGTGCCATAGGATTGTAAGGTTGCCATCAATGAAAAAACCTTCAATCACATACAATGTCTCATTGGAGTGTGTATATGCCAACAGAGATGTGGATGATAGAAAAAGCACCACCAACGGAGCATTCTTTCTTGGAAATAGACTAGTTTCTTGGTTGAGTAAGAAACAAAGTTGTACATCTTTATCAACAGCAAAAACTGAATATGTTGCAGCAACAACTAACTATACATAGGTACTATGGCTTAAGAAAATATTGAAAGACATAAAAGTAAAATGCAAGGAACCTATTACTATCTATTGTGATAACACTGCAGCAATTCATATATCTAAGAATTTGGTATTACATTCTAAAACCAAACATGTTTCTATCAAATTGAATTTTGTAAGGGAAAATGTTGAAGCAAAAGAGATAAAACTGGTTTATGTGAATACTAAAGAGCAGATTGCAAATATCTTCAGTAAACCTCTACCTAAGGAGACTTTTGAATATCTCAGAGACCAGATGGGTCATACCCCCATCAATAGAGACTTAGGAAGTTGATGTTTGTCATCAACCGACAGAATTAACAGAGAAATCTTTTACTTCGGCTTTGATGAGGAAGCTACTTCTCAGGGGGAGTGGTCGGTATATTAAATTGGTTGGTATTTTGTATATGAACTTGGTTTTGTAATAACTTTGGTATTTGATGTCAAAGGAGGAGAGATTGGTATGGAAAAACACAAGGAAAACACATGTTGCTCCTAGGGGGAGAGATTGCTAATTGGGTGAGATTATTACTCTCTGTATCTGTATTTTGATTTCTAGTTATGATCTTTTTTTAGGAGATTGTTGGTTTTTGGTATTTGGCATTTCTGTTTTGGCACTTTGATGGTTTTTCCATCTCGTGTTGCCATCAATGCCAAAGGGGGAGATTGTTGGTATTTTGGTGTGGTTTTGTCATTGATGTCAACACCTACTAAACCTTATCAACTCTGGCACTTTGGAGAATCAACAACATTCACCGGTAAGCAAGTGACTTATGCACAGTCACTGGTATCTGGTACACCGGCAGGATAAAATGATCACCAGCACTTCGAATGGCATGGAAAACACTTGGTTATGTCAAAGACATCATGTGAACACCTTGTCTTAGATTTTTGTTAATTGGCATATTCGTATTTACATATTTGTTGTTACTGACAAATAGATCCAGATTACACTGGCAGGTTTATCTTTTCCAGATCAGCATGGCATGCTATGGAGATGACTTATTATTGTTGTAAATGCATTGAGCCGACATATTGAATCGGTTATTGCATCGGATATTGTTTTGTTTATAAAATAATTTAATTGTAATATATCTTGTAGAGCCAACCTACTAAAATTGGTCCTAGGTTATGGTATAAATGTAAGATCTTATTTGTAAGATCAAATGTGGAATGTGAAAAAGGATTGTGTGAAGGTATATGCGAGAATAAGTAGAGCTATACACGCAAACATCATTTGAATATTGAAGGAGGGTTTTTTGAAGACAATCAGAACTACACCGGTACTGAATCCAACATATGAAGATGCTATTTTGAGCAGTACATTCTTATTGGATTTAACCCTCCAATTGTAGTCAGTGTGACTCCCATTTTGTGTTTGAGCAGTGAGCTCTAGGCGCTTGGCCTTTCTGCATGTTCAGACCCCATTTGTATACACTTACTATCTATAGTAGTGTCATCTGATTGTGGGTAAGGTTTCCCATCGTGGTTTTTCCCCTTATAAGGTTTCCACATAAAAATATTGGTGTTATGTGTTTTGGATGACTTTGTCTTTTTGTTTCATACATTAATCTTTATCGATATTGCAGTTATCTAATAAAATTGTCCACCGGTATAATAGACTATTTCACCAGTATTAAGCAAAAAGTTGATTAAGTGGTTTTTGGTTTAAATTATTTTGAAAACTAGGTTGCAACCAACATATCCACAATTGAGAAATATCCAACGATGCAAACAAAAGTTACGGTCTGCGCACCAAGACATATTTTGACTGTCACGAATATTTTCAGTCCGCCCAGCATAAAGAATATTTTCATTTTGGGATAAAATATTCAAGTGACACCTATCCAAATATTCTTATAAACTTTAGAGAATTATATTTATAATGTTTATAAATATTTGATGTTATAAATAAGAGTAATTGGGAAAGTGAAAAGCATAAGTTAAAAGGTTTTTCAAGGTTCAGTTATAAAATTGAATAAAGATCTCATGTAGATATTTATTGTGAAAGGATTGAAGGAGGCGGGGTTCTTCTTCTTTTCTTTACTTCCAGCAACCTATGGTGAGAGGGAGTAGATTTTTATTTGTAAGGGAGGAGTTGAAGCTTTTATAAGCAATGTTTTGTATAGAAAATATCAATCTTTGAGTTGATTTTCAGATATGAATAGAATGCAGATGGTACCTTCAATCTTTGTGTTATTGATATTGTTCTCATGACTATAACCAGACTTTGAGCCTTTGCATTTGTTTATTAATGTCTTTTCTGCTATAATCAATTGTGTATGTTTATTTATTACAAGACTGTGTGCTTGAAAGTAAGCCATATTGGAGCAACAACATTCTCTGTTAGTTTTTAGTCCAAATGCTATCCATAAGTGTGGACAATTAAACTTTGATTTAATGGTCTTCATTTATATTTGTTTTGTAAATTTTTGGAATTCATCTTCATGGCTATGGATGAATGTTATTTTCCTTTATTGCTTTCTGGTTAAAAGCATATCAGCAATTTAGTTCCTTGTAAATCTTCTAAGAGGGAGTTGTACCTCTCAATTCAGAGGAAGATTATCACTTCAATGATAATCTATCCAACTATTAGTTCTTTTTGTCCTTCATTCTGGGCATTTTAAATTTATTTGTATAGTTATTTTAGAAGGACAAATATGTTCACTAACAGATTTTTGGCGACTCTACTAGGGATTCCAAAATCCAAGATTAGTGCATTTTATTTCCTCATATTTTTAGATTTATCTTTGTGCAGGAGATTGGCGACTCTGTATGTAACATCATTCTCAAGACAAGAGCAATGAGAAAAGGGAAAATACTAGATCCTTCGATCTTGAAAATTATTGCAATAGATGATAAAGTACTGCATGACTTCTTGGAGCATTATAAAGAAAGTGTTTCTCTTGTTGTTAGAAATAATATAAGTGTGGAAGATGATCATGCATCCACTCTTCTATGGAGAAGCCTTAGCATCAAATTTCACAAATTGAAAGAATTGAAAGAAAAGACATGGTTGATGCATGAATATGAAGAAAGGACATCCCAATTGAAATATGAATTTAAATTTGATGATGAAGAGGCTCCAATCATCTCAGTTTCATCTCACTCCTAAAATTATGTTGTCATGAATGAGCGATAAGTTCAACAAGAAACAAACCAGTCTCATGCAAGTCAGACAATGGTAAGTGAGAATAATCAAGACAACATTGGAGAAGCTACGAGCTTGAATGAAAAATGTTTTTTGAGGTCTTTCTCTTACCCGAAAATAGAAACTTTTAGTTGTGATAGCATGAAAAGTTATCTTGTTCCAAAAAGTATAAAGGATGAACATTTTAAGATTTACATGCAACCAGATTATGAAGCTTTCAATCTTATACATGAAGTTTATGAAAATGATTCTTTATGTTTAAAAGTTTGTGATGAGTTCTTCGTAGAATCATTTCATTTTGATAGTAAAGCAATACTATTTCTTCCTAATGAAGATTGTTTTCACAATAAGGTGGAATCATGTCTTGGTAAAGATGTTTCACATTCTGAAAAATCTAATTGAAAAAGAAAATTCAGAAGTGAAACAAAATAATGGTCAAACTCATGAAGTGTTGCAGTCCCAAGAACTGTTGGCCGGTTTGGATAGTACTTTTTTTTGTGAAGAAGAGATCATAGAGCAGTTCTTGTCATCCATTGAAGAAAGGGATTTCAAGGAGAAGGATTCAGGTATTAATTTATTTCATGCATTAAGTTTGGATAGGGAATTTGCAGATTTAATCTCAGTAAAAGATGTTGAAGTTGTTTCAACTACGTTGGACCCCATGTATGATTAAGTGTCTCTTGATTCCAAGATTAGTTCAAATGCTAAAAATTATTTTAAGAATGATGGTCTTAATAGTGGTGATTGTGAGAATGATGCAGCCTTTGCCCTACAAATTTCTGAGCGTTACCTTTTCTAGCTAGAAATAGAACATTATTTGAGAAGTATTGTGTAGATGTTTCCAAAAAATTTAGAAGTTCATGATGAAACATGGCTTTTTGGGCATGAATATATGTTCACAAAGTTCCTGCATATTTTTAGTTTGGTGTTCAGCATTGAAGAAGTTACCAAACGAGTATGGTTTTGGGTTGCTTCATTTGAACACAAGCCATTTTTCTAGAAAGGATCATTCTTCTCCCAACCGGTGGATGGTTTTGTGTAAGAATTTCTTGTCCCCGGTTCTCATGTTAGGATTTTCCTATCTATATATTTTGTAAATAATTTTTTGGTTTGATCTAGGTATAGCTTGTCTTGATTTTCAGCCTTGGTTTAGTTTGGGTTTTGACTTGTTAGTTTTACCTTGTTGCCTCTTCCCTTGTCTGCAAGAAGCTCACTGTGCTTTGTTTTTCTTGACTCTATTGCCCAATGGCTAGGCACTAATCTCTCCCAAAGACATTATGGATTCTCCTAGTCCTTTACAGTCTCAGTCCTTAGTCAGAGCCAATGTTACCTTGTCATTCGTCCCTCACAACAAGAGTGAGGAACCTTGCAAAAATTTTAGTTGAGTCCTTTTCTACCTCTTTTTTCGGAATCTTGTTAAAAGTTCGTTGGTTCAATCCCTAATCCTCCTGTAAATCATTTCTAAATCCTTAGCATTACATTTCAATGGTCGGTTTGAACCTTTTGAACCCCTTGAACCATCCTGAAAAGAGTTCATAGTGTTCATTTAGGTACTGCAGGTTCTAAGTTGTGTCTAATACATTTTCAGGATAACATTCATATCAAGTGTTTTGCAGCAGCTCTATTTCATAGTCATGAATGATGTTTCATATACTCTTTCTCTAGACTGTGAACCATTTGAATCTAGTTCAAACAGTTAAGTGATGTTCAAAATTTTTGATGAAATTCAAAGGTTCAACACGCAACCAAAATGGAAAGGTAAAGCAATCAATGAAGCATATGGGTGTAGTTTGTGTATTTGAACCTCACAAGTTCAAGGTTCAAGCTCTATAGGTTCAAAGTTCAAATAGTTCAAATGTTCCCCAGGTACAGATGGTTCGACAAGGCCAACTTCAAAAGTTGTCACAATAAGACAACTCAAATACTTTAGATGGATTTAAATCTCATATGAATTATCATTGTTCATCTCGGCTATATATATAATTATCAGAATCTATAGAAGGTCGATTCTACTTTCAAAGAATTCAATGTGTTTGAGAGCAGAAGATGTGAAAATCATTGAGAACATTATTTTGACAACTTTGATTTTATGACAATCATATAGACCCGCACATAGTAGCACATATCATTTTACTCTGACATTATTTTTAAAATCGCTCCTATCGGAATGAATAAAACTAGGTTATGACCAACATATCCAGCATTGAGAAAGATCCAACTATGCAAACAAAAGTTACGGCCCCCGCACCGAGACAGATTTTGACTATCACAAATATTTTCAGTCTGCCTAGCATAAAGAATATTTTCATTTTGGGATAAAATATTCAATTGCCACCTGTCCAAATATTCTTATAAACTTTAGAGAATTATATTTATAATGTTTATAAATATTTGATGTTATAAATAAGAGTAATGGGGAAAGTGAAAAGCATAAGTTAAAAGGTTTTTCAAGATTCAGTTATAAAACTGAATAAAGATCTCATGTAGCTATTTATTGTGAAAGGATTGAAGGAGGCAGGGTTCTTCTTCTTTTCTTTTCTTCTAGAACCCTGTGAGTGAGAGGGAGTAGATTTTTTTTTGTAAGGGAGGATTTGAAGCTTTCCTAAGCAATGTTTTGTACAAAAAATATCAATCTTTGAGATGATTTTCAGACTTGAATAAAATGGAGATGATATCTTCAATCTTTGTGTTGTTGATATTCTACTCATGACTGTAGCTAGACTTTAAGCCTTTGCAGTTGTTTATTAATGTCTTTTATGCTATAATGGATTGTGTATGTGGATTTATTACAAGACTGTGTGCTTGAAAGTAAGCCATATTGGAGCAACAACATTCTCTGTTAGTTTTTAGTCCAAATGTTATCCATAAGTGTAGACAATTAAACTTTGATTTAATAGTCTTCATTTATATTTGTTTTGTAAATCTTTGGCATTCATTTTCATGGCTATGGATGAATGCTATTTTCCTTTATTGCTTTCTGCTTAAAAGCATATCAACAATTTAATTCCTTGTAAATCTTCTAAGAGGGAGTTGTACCTCTCAATTCAGAGGAAGATTATCGCTTCAATGATAATATATCCAACAATTAGTTCTTTTTGTCCTTCATTCTGGGCATTTTGAGTTTATTTGTATAGTTATTTTAGAAGGACAAATCTGTTCACTAATAGATTTTTAGCAACTCTGCTGGGGATTCGAAATCAAAGATTAGTGCATTTTGTTTCCTCAGATTTCTAGATTTATCTTTGTGCAGGAGATTGGTGACTATGAATATAACATCATGCTCAAGACAAGAGCAATGAGAAAAGCGAAAAGACTAGATCCTTCGATCTTGGAAATTATTGCAATAGATGATAAAGTACTGGATGACTTCTTGGAGCATTACAAAGAAAGTATTTCTCATGCTGTTAGAAATAATATAAGTGTGGAAGATGATCATACATCCACTCTTCTATGGAGAAGCCTTTGCATTAGATTTCACAAATTGAAAGAATTGAAAGAAAAGACATGGCTATTGCATGAATATAAAGAAAGGGCATCCCAATTGAAATATGAATTTAAATTTGATGTTGAAGAGGCTCCAATCATCTCAGTTTCATCTCACTCCTACAATTATGTTGTCATGAATGAGAGAGAAGTTCAACAAGAAACAAATCAGTCTCATGCAAGTCAGACAATGGTAAGTGAGAATAATCAAGACAACATTGGAGAAGCTACGAGCTTCAATGAAAAATGTTTTTTGAGGTCTTTCTTTTACCCGAAAATAGAAACTTTTAGTTGTGATAGCATGAAAATTTATCTTGTTCCAAAAAGTATAAAGGATGAACATTTTCAGATTTACATGCAACCAGAGTATGAAGCTTTCAATCTTATATATGAAGTTTATGAAAATGATTCTTTATGTTTAAAAGTTTGTGATGAGTCCTACGTAGAATCATTCCATTTTGATAGTAAAGCAATACTATGTCTTCCTAATGAAGATTGTGTTCACAATAAGGTGGAATCATGTCAAGGTAAAGATGTTTCCCATTCTAAAAATCTCATTGAAAAAGAAAATTTAGAAGTGAAACAAAATAATGGTCAAACTCATGAAGTGTTGTAGTCCCAAGAACTGTTGGCCAGTCTGGATAGTACTTCTTTTTGTGAAGAAGAGATCATAGAGTAGTTCTTGTCATCCATTGTATAAGGGGATTTCAACGAGAAGCATTCAGGTATTAATTTATTCCATGCATTAAGTTTGGATAGGGAATTTGAAGATTTAATCTTAGTAAAAGATGTTGAAGTTGTTTCAGCTAAGTTGGACCCCATGTATGATGAAGTGTCTCTCGAATCCGAGATTAGTTCAAATGCTGAAAATTATTTTAACAATGATGGTCTTAATAGTGGTGATTATGAGAATATTGCAGCCTTTTTCCTATGAATTTCTGAGCATTACCTTTTTCAGCCAGAAATAGAGCATTTTTTGAGAGGTACTGTGTAGATGTTTCCAGAAAATTCAGAAGTTCATAATGAAACATGGTTTTTTGGGCATAAATGTTTTTTCACAAAGTTCCTGCATATTGTTTGTTTGGTGGTCAACATTAAAGAAGTTACCAGAAGAGCATGGTTTTGGGTTCCTTCATTTGAACACAAGCCATTTTTTTGGGAAGGATCATTCTTCTCCCAACCAGCGGTTGGTTTGTGTAAGAATTTCTTGGCCCCAGTTCTCACGATGGGATTTTCCTATTTGTATATTTTTGTAAATAATTTTTTGGTGTGATCTAGGTATAGCTTGTCTTGATTTTCAGGCTTGGTTTAGTTTGTGTTTTGGCTTGTTAGTTTTACCTTGTTGCCTCTTGCCTCGTCTGCAAGAAGCTCCTTGTGCTTTGTTTTTCTTGACTCTGTTTCCCAATGGCTAGGCATTGATCTCTCCCAAAGACATTCTGGATTCTCCTAGTCCTTTACAGTCTCGGTCCCCAGTCAGACCCAATGTTACCTTGTCATTCATCCCTCATAACAAGAGTGAGTTGCCTCAAAAATTTTAGTTGAGTCATTTTCTCCCTTTTTTTTCAGAATCTTGTTAAAAGTTTGTTGGTTCAATCCCTAATCCTACTGTAAATCATTTCTAAATCCTTAGCATTATGTTTCAATGGTCAGTTTAAACCTCATGAACCCCTCGAACCATCATGAAAAGAGTTCATAGTGTTCATTTAGGTACCGTAGGTTCTAAGTTGTGTCTAAGACATTTTAAGGCTAACATTCATATCAAGTGTTTTGCAGTAGCTCTATTTCACGGTCGCAGATGATGTTTCACATACTCTTTCTCTAGACTGTGAACCATTTGAACCTAGTTCAAATAGTTCAGTGATGTTGAAAATGTTCAATGAAATTCAAAGGTTCAACGTGCAAGCAAAATGGAAAGGCAAAGCAATCAATGAAGCATATGGGTGCAGTTTGTGTTTTTGAACCTCGCAGGTTCAAGGTTCAATGTTCAGGATTTAAGCTCTACAGGTTCAAAGTTCAAGTAGTTCAACTGTTCCCCAGATACAGATGGTTCGATAGTGCCAAGTTCAAAAGTTGTCACAATAAGACAACTCTAATACTTCAGATGGATTTAAATCCCTTATGAATTATCACTGTTCATCTCAGCTATATCTATAATTATAATAATCTATAGAAGTTCGATTCTAATTTCAAAGAAATCAGTGTGTTTGAGAGCAGAAGATGTGAAAATCACTAAGAACATTATTTTGACAAGTCTGATTTTATGACAGTCATATAGACCCGCACACAGTACAACATTTCATTTTACTCAAACATTACCTTTGAAATCGCTCTAGTCAAACTGCAAAAAAGTAGGTTATGACCAACATATCCAAACTTGAGAAAGATCCAACGATGCAAAAACATGTTACTTCCCCCGCACCGACACAAATTTTGACTGTCACAAATATTTTCAGTCTATCCAGCATAAAGAATATTTTCATTTTGGGATAAAATATTCAAGTGCCACCTGTCCAAATATTCTTATAAACTTTAGAGAATTATATTTCGAATATTTATAAATATTTGATGTTATACATAAGAATAATGGGGAAAGTGAAAAGCATAAGTTAAACGGTTTTTCAAGATTCAATTATAAAACTGAACAAAGATCTCATGTAGCTATTTATTATGAAAGGATTGAAGGAAGCGGGGTTCTTCTTCTTTTCTTTTCTTCCAGCAGCCTGTGTGTGAGAGGGAGTAGATTTTTATTTGTAAGGGAGGAGTTGAAGCTTGTCTAAGCAATGTTTTGTATAGAAAATATCAATCTTTGAGTTTATTTTCAGACATGAATAGAATGCAGATGATATCTTCAATCTTTTTATTTTTGATATTCTTCTCATGACTGTAGCTTGACTTTGAGCCTTTGCAATTGTTTATTAATGTATTTTCTACTATAATAGATTGTGTATTTGGATTCATTACAAGATTGTGTGCTTGAAAGTAAGTCATATTGGAGCAACAACATTCCCTGTTATGTTTTAGTCCAAATGTTATCCATAAGTGGAGACAATTAAACTTTGATTTAATGGTCTTCATTTATATCTGTTTTGTAAATCTTTGGCATTCATTTTCATGGCTATGAATGAATGTTATTTTCCTTTATTGCTTTCTGGTTAAAAGCATATCAAGCAATTTAATTCCTTGTAAATTTTGTAAGAGGGAGTTGTACCTCTCAATTCAGAGGAAGATTATCACTTCAATGATAATCTATCCAACTATTAGTTCTTTTTGTCCTTCATTCTGGGTATTTTGAGTTTATTTGTATACTTATTTTAGAAGGATAAATTTGTTCACTAACATATGATTACATAATTAATTCATTATGTTTTGAATTCTAATGCCATTACATAATTAATTCATGATGCACCTTTTAATATTTTTTAATTCATGTTCAATGACCTCTAGCAAGTCCTTATAGTAGAACTATGCCACCTTGAGGAGATGGAGATAGGGAGAGTGACAATTTATGTGACATTTTTTAAACTTTGTGTTTATTTATGGAATTTGGATTGTTTATTATCTATGTGATGGATGTTGATTTAAAATACATATGTGATGGATTACGTGTTTATGATGATACATGTGACTTTTTTGAACTTTGTGTTTATTTATAGAATGTGGATTGTTTATTACCTATGTGATGGATGATGATTTATGATACATATGTGATGGATTACATGTTTATGATGACACATATGTGATGCTAATTATGATGCTCAATTAAATATATGATGATACATATGTGATGCTTATGATGCTTATGATACATATGTATTTATTGTTTATCAACTTACAAATGTAATGCTTATGATGATCAATTGATGGTGTTGATTTCATGTATATATTTTGTGTGATGTTGTCACCCTTGGTGGGAATAGGTCATTGACTACAGACATTATCAACCCTTTAGTTGAGGATTCTGCATAGTCTACATAAAGTAAAGGTAAGGAATTAAAAAATTTACAATGATTACGATGACAACATCTTTTTTTTATTTAATACTGTTTTTATCTACAAAGTTCTTGTTTTTCATGTTGTGTACTATGTAATTTTTAGCTAACATAAGATAATTGAATTACATGTGTAGGAACTTGAACCCCTTTGACAAGGATCATGCACAGTCTCATGGATTGATAGGTATAAGTCAATACACCCTATAGAAACAGTTTATTTTTAAAAAATTACGTGGAAAAAAAAATTTCTTTGTTTTTCAAACCTTGACATTAGAAGAAAATCTAATACAGTTATCAACACTTGAGGCCCTAGTTGGACTTACTCAAATTTTAATCTCAACAACAACTTTAGGGCCGACTTCTTCATCAACATTACCCCCATTTGCAAAAATATATCTCTCATTTGATGGAGTGTAGGTACCACCAAATAGGTATTTGTTAGATGTGTCTTCCTCAAGTGAGGGAAATTCAGGAATAGAAAACAAAACTGAGACATGTAGTAGGTCTACAATAGGGAGATGAACTAGAGGTCAAAAGATTAGAAGAAAATTCAATAAACACATAAAAATTTTCCTTGCTCAAGGGGGGCCATGTTCTTATGATGATGAGACCAAAGGCGACATTGAGGTACCATTGAGGTACAAACATCTACAAAAACAATGGGTACCCAAGGAACTTCCTCCAATAAATATCGATTTTTGTGCTAATGATAAGATATATCACATAGCACCTTCGTTGTTACATGGTTTGGGCCTATTTTTCATGGAGGGCATAAAGGTCTGTTACAACAAAGTTGTTGAATTGATGGAGTTTATCGGACCTTGTTACAATTACAATAATTGGATGCAGATTGTTTGATATAAAAAAAAGTATGCGTAGGTATGCACTATCAACAAATTATATACAATAAAAAGATAATGATCAAAGTAAATGAGTGGTTGTATACATTGATGGAAGGCCAAAAGAAATAGGGAATATTGCAGGTTTTATAAATAGTACGCAACCTGGGTCAACTAATAAACAACCCAATTGTATATGGGTTAGTGCAGGATCAAGGGGGGCCAAAAAGTGGTGATGTGAAAAAAATAGCCTTCTTCACTTGCCTAAAAATGCGAAAATCCATGTTGACTTTTTGCTTGGCCTGGGTGTCAGTACACCTTGGCTTGGTAATTACCTATGCAAATCAGATATCCGATTAAATTGGATATCCGATTTTTATTTGTAATTTTAATTTAAAAAATATATTATATATTACATATTATATAATATATAATATATTATTATATTATATAATATATATAATGTAATAATATATTATATAATATAATATAATAATATATTATATATTATAATATATATAATATATAATTATATTTTATAGTATAATACAATACGTATTATATAATATAATAATATAATATATTATTATATTATATTATATACTATTATGTTATATATGTTATTTTAAATTAATTTAAGTATAAAAATTGGATATCTGTTTTTCTGAGACAAATATATTTCGACAGTGACAACCCGTGAGTCATTTTTAACTCACGGGTTGCGCGATTTTATTAAAATCCGATATCTGCTAGACCCGATATCTGGTGTTTTGGCAAAAAATTGCTAAAAATTAGATTGAAAGGTAAGAATTTTATTGTTTTCAATCATTTTCAATCATTTTTTATATTTTTTGTTAGTGTTTATTTGATTTTCATTGAAAATATGGTTTTTTTCATGAAAACTAGGTTTTTTAAAATCAAATACCTAATTGTTTAAATTTGTTAACTAAATTTAATTGTTTACATTCAATTAGGTTAAAAATGGGGGATAACAATGAAAATACTGACCAACCACAACTACAACAACCAAACCCTCATTTTCCAAACCCCCCCTCAATTCAGGATTTGATTGCACAAAATTTGAATGAATTGAGGGGGATTGCAGAAGTATATCGTAGGATCCCTCATCTAAACCCAATGTTTGATCCTCCCTCGTCGATCATAAAGAGTATGGAAACCATGACTGAGGAACACAATGCTGCCCTTTTGTGGCGAGATTCTATGAGGGAAAAATATGCAGATGACTTATCGTATAAGGATATCAAGGATCTTGAGATATCCTAAGCTGCTATCGCCTTATTATTTTTCAATCCCTACACTGGTCAACCCGTAGATCCCAAAAAAACAAAACTTTCTATTAAATGGTGCACAAATGATGGTATTGTGAAAAAAATT
Organism: Cryptomeria japonica; assembly: GCF_030272615.1. Lineage (NCBI taxonomy): Eukaryota > Viridiplantae > Streptophyta > Pinopsida > Cupressales > Cupressaceae > Cryptomeria > Cryptomeria japonica. The sequence goes on along the minus strand of NC_081413.1, from coordinate 61,672,537 downwards.
TGGGATCGTTGGTGGATGGTTTTCGACAAACCATCCAACAACAATCTTGATATCCCCTTCTATTTCATAAAAAAAATTGTATGCTGAGTTTGTTTTATGCAAACATGTGAACTACTTTGACATCCAACCTTTCCAGGGTGTAGGTTTAGGTATGCCCCAAAATAGACCTGGGGCAGTCAGAGTAGTCCAGGGCCCATATGTCCCCCCTCCTCCTGTTGATCCCCCACCTATAGTGTAGCATCCTGAAATCATTTGTGAGGCAACTTCACAGACCATATCAACTATTCACTCTTTGAGTATCCTTTTGGTTTCTCAGGCTGGAAGCTCAGCCTACGCTTGATGGTAGCAGTGCATCTGGTGGCACTGACATGTCATCCTTGGCTCCACACATATGCGTACCCTATAGTTGTGTCGTGTGTGGGAATGCATTCTTGGGTCCAATTGGATACCCTATTGATCTTCCTATAGACAGTGAAGATTATGAGGTGCATGAGATGCATGATGCACCAGATATTATTACATAGACTAGAGGATACCCTAGGGAGTCCTCACATGCTAGAGGCGAGGAGGCACCGTCATCATACATTGATGATGTGGTGGTAAGATTTGTATTTTCACAGTTCATGTTATATTTTAAATGAATATTTATAATTTACATAATATTAAGTACTAATTTTTATTTAAATGGTCTATTTAACAGTTGATGACAGAGGAGGAGTTGAGACAGATTCAAGAGGGCACCTTGTCGGCCATTTCATTTGGCCTTAATAGCTTGACGGTACATATATTATTGCACCTAGTCATTTGTATTTTATTGTACATACATGCATACTCGGAAGGAATCCCATATGGATTTGCTTGACTTCCCGAGGCTTTAAGCCAAATTTTGAGGAAGAGTTCAACCTTACATTATGTTATTTTGATTTCTCCTACGGATGGCGACCTCTGTGCACTACTATTAGAGGAGGGTAGTACTTAGTGAGTGACTCAGAACCTGAATGGCCCCGATGAGTCTAGGTCTCTAGCCAGAGCACCTCCTATCCCAAGTTGGATAGATGCCTACCCCATATGGGTAGATGCCTATCCCGTATTGGATAGATAAAACCTCTTGTCCCGTATGGACAGATGCCTAACCCATATGGTTAGATTCTCATCTCGGATGGATGAATGCCTAATCCAAATGGATAGATTCCCAGAGTATGCAATTGAATCTAACACAAATGATTAAATAAGAAAAAGGGGGGGTCAAAATTTTGTTGGGTTAAGTATAGTGGGTTATTACAGCTCCACCCATATGCATGCCCCATAGTTGTGTCATGTGTGGGAACGTATGCTTGGGTCTAGTTGGACATCCTGTTGATCCTCCTGCAGACAGTGTAGATAATGAGGTGCATGAGATGCATGATGCATCAGATGTTATGACACAGACTGGAGGATACCTTGGGGAGTCCTCGTATGCTAGAGGCGAGGAGGCACTGTCATCATACATTGATGATGTAGTGGTAAGATTTGTATTTTCACAGTTCATGCTATATTTTAAATGAATATTTATAATCTAGATAATATTAAGTACTAATTTTTATTTGCATGGTCTATTTAACAGTTGATGACCGAGGAGGAGTTGAGATGGATTCAAGAGGGCATCTTGTCGGTCATTTCATTTGGCCTTGATAGCTTGACGGTACATATATTATTGCACCTACTCATTTGTATTTAATTGTACATACATGCTCATCATTTATATTGGTATTAATTATATTATGTAGTAACTTGCATGTATATCTTATTTTACTCTTGTAGGGCACAAGCAGCACAAGTGCAGGGCAGTGTGATTTTGGATCTGGTAGTGCAGTTGGAGACAAGGGAAAGGTAATTGAATGCAAATATGATTGAATGAATAGTTTAAATAGCTTATAGTGATTATACATGTCTAGACATAGATTGATAGTTTCATATACTTGTTGTGTTTATATACAGAGAATTCTTGGCTTCACATCCTTGATGACTACACCTAGTGTACCTGAAGAAGAAGAAGAGATGCCTTGAGTAGATGTGTGTTTATTTTATTTTTGGATTAGTAGAAATAATTTGTTATTATCAGTGACAATTATATACTAACTTGTATCAATGTCATGTTTCTGAGCATATGTAGGTTGTGTATGAAAATATTCAAAACATACCTCCTCTACCGAAGACATACATCAAGAGTCCTACAAAGTTGAAGAGAAAATGTGGAGATGAGGTAAACATGAATAGTTTAATTATAGTTCATTTTTATGTTAACTTTTTGAGTGTGAATTATATAATATAACAAATATTAATCGTGGTTTGTTTGTCTTGTGCAAGATCCTTTAGAGCCAAGCAGTGCGGCGAAGAGGATCGATTTTGATGATCCATCAGCAGCTTAGGATGTTATAGATAGTTTTGGGATGCCTACATGTCTAGTTGGCATGCATATTTTGTATATGGATATACATTCACGTCTTTAGACATACATTTTGTTTTAGTTGGTGTTTATGCCATATTTGTGTATGGACATACATTTGTAATCATTTGACATTTTTATATATACAGAAATTGATATTCGATCATATAAATTGTTGCTCATTTGTGCATGGTGTTATCATGGAAATCTTTAATCTTCATTCCAATAATTAACAATGGTTAATAATGGTTATTTAATGAACAACACAATTCATTTCATTTCATCGTAAGTGTTGTTTGTATAATGAACAATATAATTCATTTAATGAACAATACAATATAATTCATTTAATGAACAATACAATACAGTTCATTTAATGAACAATACAATTCATTTAATGAACAATACAATAAAATTCATTTAATGAACAATACTTGATACAATTCATTATTACCCTATACATGGTACTATTTTTCCCTCCACCTCGGTCGAATGCTCGGGGTTTTATCAGGGCAACAATTTTTCAGTTGGCGAAATAATCGTCAGTCTCACTCAATCGAATGTTGTCATGTGGCCAATTTTTCATTTAGCTTGTTGTGATGACGAACTGGTTTCTCTGACATATCCACTTAGGCATTATTACCCTATGCATACTCCTATTTCCCCCCCCCCCACTCGGTCGAATGCTCGGGGTCATACCCTACCGACATCATCCCTTGAGCGCCCTAAGTGCTCAAAATTGTCAAACTTTGACGGGCCCTAACTCAGAATCCGTGGCACCTACAAATGATTCGTTTGAACCTATGGGGCCATGAGAGGGTCCCTACAAAAGCCTATCTTGGTTTTTCAAGTTGCCTTATGGTTTTATTAGGGCAGCAATTTTTCGATTGGAAAAAAAATTGTCAGTCTCACTCAATCGAATGTTGTCACGTGGCCAATTTCTCATTCTACTTGTCGCGATGACGAACTATCAGCTCTGACATTTCTAGTTAGGCATTATTACCCTATGCATGCTCCTATTTCCCACCGCCCCCCCCCCCACTCGGTCGAACGCTCGGGGTCATACCCTATCGACATCATCCCTTCAATGCCCTAAGTGCTCAAAATTGTCAAACTTTGACGGGCCCTAACTCAGAATCCATGGCACCTGCAAATTCGTTTGAACCTACAGGGCCACGAGAGGAGTCCCTACAAAATCCTATCTCGGTTTTTCAATTTTCTCTATGGTTTTATTAGGGCAGCAATTTTTCAGTTCGCAAAAAAATCGTCAGTCTCAATCAATCGAATGTTGTCGTGTGGCCAATTTCCCATTTTGATCATCGCAATGATGATCCATTAGCTCCGACATGTCTAGTTAGGCATTATTACCCTATGCATGCTCCTATTCCCCCCCCCCCCCACTCGATCGAACTCTCAAGGTCATACCCTATTGGCGTCGTCCCTTGAGCACCCTAAGTGCTCAAAATTGTCAAACTTTGATGGACCCTAACTCAGAATTTGTGGCACCTGAAAATGATCCATTTGAACCTATGGGGTCACGAGAGGGGTCCCTACAAAATCCTATCTCGGTTTTTCAATTTTGCATCCGGTTTTATTAGGGCAGCAATTTTTTGGTTGGCAAAAAAATCGTCAGTCTCACTCAATCAGATGTTGTCACGTGGCCAATTTATCATTTTACTCATCACGATGATGAACCGTCAACTCTGAGATGTCTAGTTATGCATTATTACCCTATGCATGCTCCTATTTTTCCCCCCCACTCGATTGAACTCTCGGGGTCATACCCTACCGGGGTCGTCCCTTGAGCGCCCTAAATGCTAAAATTATATATAAACAAGCATTACACTATAGACAAATAATGATCACCAATATTTCTATGTATTGTACACACATAATTACCATTACACTTGCATGTGACATCCATGAAGGGATATGCAAACATGATTTGAAGGGATATGCAAACATGATTTTTTTTTTCATTATCAATACAACTACACCAATGTACTCATGTACAGATACATGGACATTATCATCAATATAACTAAACCAATTTGCTCATGGACATTGTATATCATCATAACAATGTTACATCAATTCACATCCATATACAAATACAACATCCCACTTGATCTTCATCAGAAATCCTCATGTCCTAAGAGAAAAGCTTACGTACAACAATGCCTGCATATAAATGAAGACCAAAACAACTAACCTTTTTATGCAGAATGAATGTGGTACAAGAAACAAATTATAACACTTAATATAAATTGGTTTGGAAAATTATACGATCATTTGAAACATTTTTAAGACACACAAGATTGTATAATTACGAAACTTACCTGTTTCTCTGCAAAGTATACAAGCATAACTTTGAAGAAAGATGCATGTTGATTAAAGCCCTTCTCACTGCATTTCTCTGCATGGTTGAAGACGATGGTAGATATGGTCATTTCTAGATAGAAATAAATTCACTTGACTTAATTTTTATGCACAAAATTTTATCTCACTAATGCACAAAGGAATATGTACCATCACCAAGAGAGGGTCTTGTCAACGGTGAATGATCTAGCATGAACCTGTATTTTTAAGAATTGTTAGTCTACAAATAAAATGCATGGATGAACATAAAGGCTTCATGATAATCACTTCAACTGAAATTCTTGATAATAAATGAAAAGGTGGGATTATATACCACAAAAATACGTCCCTTCGAATTATATCAACAGAACCCACTATGTTGATGCAAAAATCATAATGTGATACTATTGTATATCATCAAAAAAGACCTGCATGAGCATAAAGGTTTTGCGATAATTATATCATCAAAAAATGTCAAATTGTAAAGCTCATTAAATCCATGATAATAAGTCGTGTTGCAAAAATACATCCATTTCGATTATATCGATTGTACCCGCTATGTGCATGCAAAAACTGTGTTGCCAAAAAAAAACTTTCATCAATAGACTTGCATTTTCAACACATCCTTAATATACACATAACAAACTTGAACATTAGGGTTTAATGATCATTGTTTGAAATGAAATGCATGATGAGAAAAGGCACCATTAAAGACCTACTACTCAAGTTTGCCTGAAGGGTCATCTCTTTGCTTAAGAGTATCTAGTATTGCTTCATGATCAGCAGTAGTCACTGTCCATAGCTCTTTGGTCTTTGATTTTGCTTGATGCTTCAACAACTTGACATTTGTAGCTATAATAAGGTGTGAATACATTATAATGGTTTTATGTCTCTCATAGTCTTCAAATGAAGGTATGCCATTCTTTCTAATCATGTATGTTCCAAGTTCCCACAACAACAACTGAACCTGTAGGATATGTGAACCTGTCATCATCTGTCACTGGTTGTGTTAGCTTTTTTTTTCCCTATACACATCATGCCAACCAATATTTTGATCTCTCTTCATTCCCTTGCGGTGCGACAACTGCAAAAACATGTCCTGGCTGTAAAAGATCTGATAGACAATCATACTCAAGTAAACTTTCCATGTCATCATTTGACAAGGATATTATTTGAGATAAAGGAGTTAGATAGTGGGGAACCCACGTATCAACCCAATCACACCAAACACAACTCTGACAAAAACAAGCCAACGCTCGTGTCCAAATGATCCATGTACAAGCTTCTGAGCTGAGAAATGAATGCATCTTTGAAGAATCTTTAATTGTTTGACAATCCAATCTATCTTCCACTGTTCCCTCCTCACCCAACTAAACGAATCTTGTCACTGCTAAATCAAGAGTACCTCCATGTGACAATGTTGAACTACACCAATCAACAATAGAACATGCATCAGAGAAATTTTCACCTGAAATCCTCAATTGCTCCTTAACTAGAGCTCTCTTCAAACATGCACCTGCTCCATCATGCTCTCCCTTCCCATGCCTTGCATCAAAAAAACACAAAATATGAGGTATACGCCTCTCTACATGCATTCTACTAAACCAATAAAACATACGGGCTTTCTTGAATTGACCCGTACAGTTATCTAACCATATTATATGTTAGTCAATTGCAATATCTTTTTCAAGCAAAAACTAAAAAAAATTGTCGAAAAAATGTTGCACATACTCGGAGGAGTGTGATCTATCATCACTCATATAAAAATGATACTCCCTGACTATCTTCCTATCCTCTTCTGTACTATTAGGAACATGTCTATATGTAATGTGAATAGAAATAGCAATCTAGACTAAATTGTAGTACTGAGACTGTACCTCATTTTGTGGTTGCAATGTATAGTTCTCTGCAAAATCAACCATCAATACAATAGTGCCAATCGGGAAAGAGTTCTTACGTATCCTGAACTATTGATCCAACTACTGAGACCTATGGGTGTGCCTTGCATACTTGTAGAAAATATTTTCCTTAAAATCCAAAATAAAATCAGCAATACTCACTTCTCTTGAGACTAATTCGCATCTAGAACCTTCACCCCACTCTTCAAAGTATATTCCACTATCTCATATCTCTTTTTCTTAACATAATTCTTTCCAAACTTGTGTTCACTACCCTCATGAAAACATGAAACAAACTTTGACAACCCACCACATTCTGAGCACTTCTCATTCAAACAATCATTTCTAAAGAAATAGCAGCCATCATGTCTAGGGCATAAAAATATATCTTGCGAGTCTCTTGATGATCTCGGAAATAGCATTGCACCACACTCCTGCAACATCTCATTAGTATGCATCATAGAACGAATATGACATAAAATTTCATGGTACATTGAAAACTCCACATGGTACTTGCAACAACAAGTATTGCGAATCTCAAGAGGAACACAATAAAATGGTTTCAAAGATTCAAAGGCCCTTTGTGATATTTGCAAAGTTGGATGTAATTCACAACAAATTTTGTACAACATTGTTTGGCTTGATTCCAAGAAATGTTTGGGATGCAGTGTGTGGTCTCAGTTGCTGATTCTTAATTTCAAGACGTCCTTTACATTGGGTGACACTCTAGAATTAGAGTGTCGAAATTGTTGAATCTCCTCCTTCACATTGTCAGTCAACTTTCTATCAACACGTGGAAGCCTCCCACCAAATGCCCATGTATCTTGTTGAAGTGGATCGTCAAGTTTTTGTCTTCTTGCAAGTGCTCTATCCAAAGTTTTATGGTTTATGTTAAAATCAACACAAGTTTGTCTCATTTGATGAGCCTTCCTTAATTGATGGCTTACTAAGAAGGTTATAATCACTCTTCGAGTGGCTCTCTTATCTATTTCTTTGGTATTCTTTCCAATAGAATTGAGAGCATCAAATAGATTTTTTGAAATAATAGAATTTCTCTCCATCTTCTTGTTCATATGAATCTTCAATTTGTTTAGGAATGGTCTCATCTTTATCATATTTAGCAATTGAACAAAGAGTTGGAATTGCTCGGTCAATGTCTTATTGCTAAAATTTTGGTTGAAAATTTGTGTAGCCCACAACCAAACGGTTCTTGTTGACCTCTTGCCTTCAACATTTGCAATGATGTTCTCATCGATTTCAAATAACCGTTTTGGGGTTCTTGAAGGTCTTGGATTTGGAATTTGTCTTTCATCCATGAGAGGGTCTTCATTTCTAAGGTAATTAGGTGTTACATATGGTTCACTTGGTTGAGAAATTCCACCTTCAATGTTAAATTTTTCCACATTTTCACCTCCTATGTCAAAATTTTCCACATGTTGAGCATTTTCATTATCACTTTCAACATTTTCAAAATTTTCAAAATTTTCACTTTCAAAATCTACATTTTCATTTTCAATAACTTGTGGCACATTTTCAAATTCAATTTCCTCTTCACTTGAAGTAACATTAGCAATATTTAACATACCTTGTCTTCTCCTCCCATGACATTCTCTATCTCTTTCTCTATACACTTCAATTTGGTCATTTGAATGTTTTCTTTTGCGTTTAGACTTCTGACGACTACTACTCCCCATTTCCCTCCACACAGATGCTCCTACATGATTGAGAATGTAAGTTTTGACTTTAAGAATCTCCCAAAAGCACAAATTTGTCTCAACCTATCTGAAAACCCATGATCATTGACAGAAAATAGAATATGAAGACTGTGGGCAGTTGGAATCCACAAAATGGTCCACAAGACTTTTTTTTTATGTACAAAAATCGGATATCCGATTTTAATGTATAAATTTGTGGTCCCCAAAAATTTTCTCATTGCCACCTTTTATTTACTAAACTACCACAATAATGGCAATGGGAGAAAACTGATATCAGATTAAATCTGATATCGAATTTTATTAGTCATATTTTAGAGAGAGAGAGAGAGGTCATATTGTGTCGTACAACCCCTTAGGACACCATATGACCCCTAACGACATTATTTGGTGCCTTAAGGGGTCCTATGGTGTGGTTAGGGGTCATATGGTGTCCATAGGGGTCATATGGTGTCTTGGGACACCATATTGGGTCACTTTTGATCATATGTCCTAAGGGATCATATTGTGTCCTACGACCCCTTAGGACACCATATGACCCCTAACGGCATGATTTGGTGTCTTAAGGGGTCCTATGGTGTCGTTAGGGGTCATATGTTGTCCATAGGGATCATATGGTGTCTTGGGACACCATATTGGGTCGCTTTGGGTCATATTGTGTCCTAAGGGGTCATATTGTGTCCTGCGACCCCTCAGGACACCCTATGACCCCTAACAACACGATTTGGTGTCTTAAGGGGTCCTATGGTGTTGTTAGGGTTCATATGGTGTCCATAGAGGTCATATGGTGTCTTGGGATACCATATGACCCCTAATGACACCATATTGGGTTGCTTTAAGTCATTTTGTGTCCTAAGGGGTCATAACAATATGACCCCTTAGGACACAAAATGACCCAAAGCAACCCAATATGGTGTCATGAGGGGTCATATGGTATCCCAACACACCATATGACCCTTATGCACACCATATAACCCCTAACAACACCATAAGACCCCTTAAGACACCGAATCATATCGTTAGGGGTCAAATGGTGTCCTAAGAGTTGTAGGACACAATATGACCCCTTAGGACACAATATGACCCAAAGTGACCCAATATGGTGTCACTAGGGGTCATATGGTGTCCTAAGAGGTCATAAGGGTTCTTGGGACACCATATGACCCCTTAGGACACCATATGACCCCTAATGACACAATTTGGTATCTTAAGTGGTCCTATGGTGTCCATAGGGGTCATATGGTGTCCTACGACCCTTAGGACACCATATGACCCCTTAAGACACCATATTTGGTTGTTATGGGTCATATTGTGTTCTAGTGGGTCATTTTGTGTCATATGACTGCTTTAAGACATCATATGACCCCTTAGGACACCATATGACCCCTAATGACACCATATTGGGTCACTTTGGGTCATATTGTGTCTTACGATTTCTTAGGACACCATATGACCCCTAATGACACCATATTGGGTTGCTTTGGGTTATATTGTGTCCTAAGGGCTCATATTATGTCCTACAACCCATTAGGACACCATATGACCCCTAACGACACGTGTTTGTGTCTTAAGGGGTCCTATGGTGTGGCTAGGGGTGATATGGTGTCCATATGGGTTATATGGTGTCTTGGGACACCATATGACCCCTAATGACACCATATTGGGTTGCTTTGGGTCATATTGTATCCTAAGGGGTCGTAACACACATAATGACCCCTTAGGACACAATATGACCCAAAGCAACCCAATATGGTGTCATTAGGGGCCGTATGGTGTCCCAAGACACCATATGACCCCTACGGACACTATATGACCCCTAACGACACCATAGGACCCCTTAGGACACCAAATCATGTCATTAGGGGTCATATGGTGTCCTAAAGGGTCATAGGACACAATATGACCCCTTAGGACACAATATGACCCAAAGCGACCCAATATGGTGTCACTAGGGGTCATATGGTGTCTTAAGAGGTCATAAGGGTTCATGGAACACCATATGACCCCTTAGGACACCATATGATACCTAACAACACGATTTGGTGTCTTAAGGGGTCCTATGGTGTCCATAGGGGTCATATGGTGCTCATAGGGGTCATATGGTGTCTTGGGACACCATACAACCCATTATGACACCATATTTTGTTGCTTTGGGTCATATTGTGTCCTACACCATATGACCCCTTAGGACACCATATGACCCCTTATGATGGTGTCATAAGGGGTCCTATGGTGTCCATCGGGGTCATATGGTGTCCTACGACCCCTTAGGACACTATATGACCCCTAAAGATGCCATATTTGGTCGTAATGGGTCATACTATGTCCTAGCAGGTCATATTGTGTCATATGACCCCTTAGGACACCATATGACCCCTAATGAAACCATATTTGGTTGCTTTGGGTCATATTGTATCCTAAGGGGTTAGATTGTGTCTTACGACCCCTTAGGACAACATATGACCCATAACGACATAATTTGGTGTCCTAGGACACCATATGACACCTATGGACACCATATGACACCTATGGACACCATATGACCCCTAATGACACCATATGGTGTCATAAGGGGTCGTATGTTGTCCTTAGGGGTCATATGGTGTTCCATGAACCCGTATGACCCCTTAGGAAACCATACAACCCATTATGACACCATATTGGGTTGCTTTGGGTCCTATGGTGTCTTAATCTCTCTCGCTTCCCCTCTCCCCTAATCTCTCTCTCTCTCTCTCCCCTAATCTATCTCTCCCTATCCTTATCTCTCTCTCTCTCTCTCCCCTAATCTCTCTCTATCTCTCTCCCTTAGTCTCTCCATCTATCTCTCTCCCTCCCCCCTACCCATCTCTCTCTCTCTTTGTTTGTCTATCTCTCTCTCTCCCCCCTAATCTCTCTCTCTCTCTCTCTCTCTCTTCGCTAATCTCTTTATCTCTCTCTCCCTTCCCTCCCCTCCCTCCTCTCTCTCTCTCTCTCCATCTCTCTCCATCTCTCTCTCTCTCTCTCTCTCTCTCTCTCTCTCTATCTCTCCCTTCCCCCTCCCCATCTCTCTCTCTCTCTCTCTCTCTCTCTCTCTCTCTCTCTCTCTCTCTCTCTCTCTCCCTAATATCATATACTAATTTATTTATAAATTAATATATTAATATATTAATAAACATTAGATTAATTGTGGGCAAATCTAGTTAGATAATTTACTAATTAAAATCGGATATCTGATTTTTGTAGTCAAATTTTCAAATTTCGGCTCGGGAATGCTTTGGTATTTGGCTTGGAAGTGACAAGCCTAGAAAGTCAATTAAAAAAATGTGTTTTTCAGTATTCCTTGATTTTCTAGACTTTACACTAGTGGCTGATGACTTTTTTGTAGCCAAAATTGATAAAATGAAAAGGGTTTTTTAAGGACGTTCCCAACTTTCCAACAATATAAGGCTTGTCTTATTTCGACTTTAATCAATAATTATTATTTATTTTCTAATTGAATTCTGACAATAGTCCTGATTGATATACTGATTGAAAAACACTCATAACTTTCAAACGGTATAACATTTTTTGAATCCAAAACATGCATCACATCCTATGATTCGTCTACTATAGGGAAAAAAATTTCATAAGATTTTGACCAAGTTAAGGTTGTCAGACGTAGGAGTTTCTAAATTTATGAAAAGTTGTAGTAAAAAATTCATAAATAATTATTTACTTTATAAAAAATTAAAAACAAATATGTGTCACATCTGGACACGAGTCTAATACTTATATTATAAATATTATAAAAAAATATTATGATTTGATTGTGATTAGGGTGGTCAGACATACGTCTACTTCTTAGTTTTTTCTTGAAATTTTAGTACCATTGCATTGAAATTTGAAATTTTCATCAAATAGGATTTTTTTTTTCCAAAAAAAAACTAGTAGCTTAGAAACTACATTCAATTTTCTATATATTCTTTTCTTACATATTTTAAAAATAATGTTCACGACTTATTCAAATTTTCATGTCAAGTTGCATAACTCTTATTTTTTGAAATTTCATTGCCACTTAAGGGCCTATTTTGGCACACCATGATCCTGCACATACCCATATTTGAGGCGGGCGAGGGAAATCATGTATTCGTATGTGCAATAAAATGAATAAGTGTAGGGGAAGAGCTGCTAATTGATTACAATTTGAATCATATAGATACAAACAAAGTTACTATCATGGGGGTGGTATGTACTATATACCATTTAAATTAACCAACCTCCAATTAATGACTCCAATATACCATTTTATTATGAAGTTTTTTTTCTAAGTCTATTGGTTTAATTTTGCTAGCGTTTTTATATTTTTTCTTTGTCACAAGGCGATATGGATCCATCACATAGCGCAGACATGGATGTAGGTTGCGACACTTCTACTGAGTAGGTAAACCTCATTGTAATAGTATAAATTAGATAGAAGCAAACTGTTACATTATTATGTTCTTTTATTGAGTGTTTTAGGATAATTTTGAAATTCTTAATGATATTCTTGTCACAGACGGATGTTTGGGGAAAGGGAAAGGGAACTATAGTACCTAAGAACCTCTCTAGGGATGTGGACTCAACAAGTGTTGATGACCCTACAAATTCCACAAACCCTATGGAATTGATAAAAAAGTCTATTAGAAAAATTAGTAGAGAGATTATTGCTTTGTTGCAAAACCGACATGTTGACACAGGACATAGATTCGAAGATTAGCAATACACAAACTAAGATTAACAATATTGCTAACAATCTAATAGGCACTCTGTTTATTGCGTTACTTCTTGCTTACCGGTACACAGTATTAATATGCTCTATATGTTTTAAGTTAAGAAAATCATATTACCGGTTATATACTGATTCACCCCCCCCTCTCAGTATCTATCAGAATCCTAACATGGTGTGCTTTTCATGTTGTGGTTGTTGTTCTTATTTGCTGCATTTTTTCTGGTTTACCGGTACACAGTTTTAATATGTTTTTCATGTTATAAATTAAAAAAATTATCTTACTAGTCAGATACTGATTCACCCCCCCCCCCCACCCCTCTTAGTATCTTTGGGAATCCAAACATCCTCATCCTTAGTATAGGACTAGGCATACATCAAGATAATGAGCAGAGGGCAGAACAATTCAAGAGGGGGGAAATGATGAAGAAAACGATGTTCCACTTAGTCTTTTCATAGCTTCAAAGAATAAACAAAAATAAATAAATTGTAATCTACCTTATTTGATAATGATTGATTTTTATGTGTTAATGAATATAATTATGTGCTAATGAATGGTTATGAATGATATGTGTTAATTAATATTGATGAATGTTGCATGTTAATTAATGCTAATCAATGTTATGTGTTAATGAACGTTATGTGACATTAATGAATGAATGTTATATTTTATTAATGGTAGAAATAATGAATGAATGTTAGATGTTAACAGGGAATTTAGATTGATGTTAGGGGGGGCAGGGGAGGGGCCAAATGAGCTTCCACCTTCACGTGGTTGGCCCTATTAATTAGAGAATATTAAATGATTCTTGAAACCAAGCGAAGCTCAATAAGATAGCACACTTTTCAATATTTAATTATGTTACACAGTTAATCTTATTGAATAATGTATATTGAATCTTAATTGTAGGGTCTAATAGAGCCAACATGAACAACAACACCACAAGTTGCTAGGTATAATGAACTCCCATATTGTCTTGTATGTACACTAACAATATGAGTTACTTCTAGTGTTGATATCCATGGCGGGACTGGAAAAGTTATTAATATGTCTCATCCTTGTAAGTTTTTTTATTACTTGACATTTTCTTTAGCATTTTTAAATTTTCCTTATTATTTTAAGTGTAACCACTTTTATATGGAGTTTATTATTCTAGTTTTTATTACCTGACTCCATGGTTTCTCTATGTGAGGATTATTATGACTATATCCTGCTATTACTTGGTGATTGATATGGACTATTATTTAGGCATTCTCCTTATCACTGTTGTATGATCTGCATGGTTGTTATCTTATATTTGTCAACCAATCTTATATTTTTGCTCGATGATCATGTATTTTCTTTTTATTTGTATTCCCCATAATTTGAGTCTTTCTCATACTATTTTTTATGCGCTTTCTCATCACCTAGACTAATGCATAAAGTTATATCATAAGCTAGATAGTCCATCATTGTTGAAAATAAAACCTTTGAATAGTAGCATACTATTTTGTCATCTTATAACAAGATGGTTCCCATGACATCCTCAATAGCACTTGTGTAAGATTCAATGAGAAACAAATAATTAGGTAAGGTCAACATTGGAGCATTGCGATGCAGATCATGAAAATTATATTGTCAAACATAATTGACAATATTCAAAACATTATTCTGCTAGCTTGTTGGACGGACCTGCTTTAACAACTACTCAGTTAGAGCTAATGATTCAACCCTCTTCTTAAATAAATCAAAAATTGAATTGATCTTCCCAGCATTGCATTCTTATGAGTATGACATTAACTACTAAGTGTCTAATATGTTTTTAGCATGCCTACTCCATGGGTGTTTATAATGTACACTTCCCTCATGTATACCTTGTGTTTGCACCATGTCTGTCATGTGTCTAGCATATGTGTTTTATATCGTATTTGTATTTGTGTTACTTCATGAATGAGATGTTTTTAGGTGTCTATTCCATGAATACCTCTCTCTTGTATGCTTCATGATCAATGTGTCTTTAGCATGTCCACTCCATGAGAACCTTTCTCATATATGCTTGTACCTTATGTGTATTTATGTATTACTTCATGGTTTACATGTATGATTCATGCCTTTCATGTATTCATATGTATGGTTTGTACTTTACATAGCTCCTTCATGCCTTATGAGAATTAATTCATGCCTTGCATATATTCATGTATGCTTATTCTTTGCTTACATGTATCCATTATATTATGCCTTATATGTACACTTCACATCTTATGGTATTTATGTATATTTTATCCTACGTGTATGCACATCTTATGGTATTTATGTATACTTTATGCTAAGTGTATGTTGCATGCCTTAAGTGAATTCATGCGTACACTTCATGCTTTACATGTATTTGTACCTTTTATGTACACTGTATGTTTTGCATGAATGCTTCTTTCCCCAAGTATATTCATGTGTATGCTCTATATGTATTCTTTATGTTTTATATGCATAATTTATGCTTTAAGTGCATCCATGTGAATATATGTATCCTATAAAGCATGGGATTTGCATTGTAACACTTGCATGTATTCATATGTATGCTTTGTGCTTTACATATCTCCTTCATGCCTTATGACCATTACTTCATGCCTTGCATATATTCATGTATGCTAATTCTTTTCTTACATGTATCCATTAACTTATGTCTTATGTGTACACTTCACATCTTATGGTATTTATGTATACTTTATGCTATGTGTATGCACATCTTATGGTATTTATGTATACTTTATGCTATGTGTATGTTGCATGCCTTAAGTGAATTCATGCATACACTTCATGCTTTACATGTATTTGTGCCTTATGTGTACACTCTATGTTTTTCCTGAATGCTTCTTGTGCCAATTATATTCATGTGTATTCTCTATATGTATTATTTATGTTTTATGTGCACACTCCATGCTTTATGTGCATCCATGTGCCTCATGTATATTTCTCTTAAATACATGTTTTATGTATACATACCTGATTAATTGTGGATATTAGTATATATTTTGTGTCTTCAACATGATTTCCTCATTGTATGATTTATACGTATACTTTTTCATATATGCATTGTACCTTAGAGGGTATTTGTGTGTATTACTTCATGTCTTGCATGGATGCTTCATACTCTTGGGTTGCGTGTAACAATATGTATGTTTCATGACTTAATAAAATTCATGCTCTACATATATTCAAGTCTATGCTTTATGACTTCAGTTGATTTATCCAGATGCCTCATCACAATGTTGGTTCCCACTTTTTGGTACATCCTGATTTTTGTTGAAATCATACATTTTTTAGAAAATATAATGATGTAAGATTTAAGAGGTCCCATTTGAAGTAATTAATTGAAGAGAGTTAGATCAAAGGCTCTTAGATCAAAATTTATTTGATAGAACCTCTCTACTTCTAAATCATACTTGAATGGAGTCTCCTTTGCATCTATCAAATACTGATAAAAAAATAATTTTACATTAGCTTTTGGGGGGTCAAATGAATTCATTTATAAGTTTTTTTTTTGAAGTATTTAGTCCTTATTATAAGATTTTCAAATATTATAATTTTTAATATATTTAATTTCATTAATATATTTTTATTTTATTTCTTATGAATGTAGGTTTTTCACCAAACATGAACTTCTTTGTTCAATGCATTGGGGAAAATAGTAAACTAATTAAAAAAAAAATTAAAAATATCTATGAATTAGGTATTGATGTCTTCTTTCTAACAAAAAAAATAAAATTGATTTTTGATATATATAGAAATATATATAGAACAAGTTATGTGTTCAAACGTACACCTATATCTAAATTATAATTAGTCGGACTCCAAAACTTAATAAAATGAAAAATATTCAACATATCACTATCAAACCAAGTGCATGCCTTGAATATTGATGTTAAAAACCAAAATTCAAAATAATTGAGCTTTTATCATTTGTAGAAAAAAGTTATGTGTTTCGTGATGCACTACACCCTTAAAAAATGTTGTTTGCTATAAAAAATTACTTTTTCAGGGAGATGGAAAAATCGATAAAATTTTATTCAAAAATATTTTAAAAATATATATTTAGAATCTACAAATAAGATATTACAAATCACTAGTTTACATCATCTTCAAATTCTTAATGGTTTAAAAGTTATAGGTGTCGGAAAGTGAAGGTTTTTTTCAAAATGTTCATCTAAGTGTCAAAGTTGGTCAAAAAGTGGGAACCAGTATTGTTAGTTCACCTCAGTGCGAGTATCCTTCATGATTTAAGTATTCATTGTATGCTTCATAATTCAAGTGTATTAGTTTGTATGATTCATTCTTTAAGTGCTCATTGTATTCTTCATGCTTCAAGGTATTCATTTAATGTATGCCTTATGACTCATGTGTATTCAATTGTATTCCTCATGTTTCGAGTTTATTTTTCATGCTCCATGCACAATATGTGTGCTTAAGTGAATTCATGGACACTCTATGTATTACAATAAACATCCCATGCTTTATAAGATACATATATCCACATGTATGATCCTTATTCAAATAATGCCTTAAATATATTCATGTATTTATATGTACTTCTTTATTGGTATGATCTAAGATTTGTATGTTTGATCGATATCTTATGTGTATTCATGTGTCTTGTGCACTATATGTGTCAAAGGTATATTCCATACTTTATGTAAATACTTCATCCTTTAAGGGGTTGACTCATGTTGTTGTGCAATTATTTGAGTTTGCATGGGTATGCTACATATCATGTCACCTTGATTTTTTCAAGATCAACTTGAATGGGAGAGTGGTTGATAATGTAACTAAATTTGCATGGTGCCAAAATTTCATTTGTTGAGGTTGGTTTGGAACTTGTGAATAGGGCAGCCCCTATCTTATGTATCTTGTAATCTTAACCCTATGTTTTGGTGCCAAGTTGAAAGGGCTGACCTAGAGTGAATTAGTAGGCTAAGTCACATATACATACAAAGGCTTAGTCATTGTATCCACATACACTCAGCAAATTGTCTTCAATCAGAAAATATCTCCTTCATTCTCCAAATTATTTCTCAGAGTCAGTGAACTATAATTTAACTATAGAAAACCATCTTGCAGTGACAACGATCTTCATTACAGAGACAACGAACTATTCTCAAGGGTAGCAAACTTCATCTTGTGGATAACGAGCTTCATTTGAAGGCTCCAAATTATTTTTCATGATAACGATCTTCATCCTAGAGTAGCGAACACTATCTCTAGGGAAGCGAACCTCCTTAACAACAAATATCCTATGCTTAGAGATAATTTTATCATTTGTATATCCTTGGTTGAAGGCGTTATCCTATTGTGCATATTTTTTTGGTTTTGATTGCTTCAAGTGTTGAAGCCATATTGTAAGATACTTTTGATTCTTGCATAATAAGATCTAAGATCTATAGTTGGTATTTTCACCTTCAAGAGGGAGGTTTTCCTAGGGTATTCTTGGTGCTCCTTGTGCACATTGTTTTTCTTTCTGTTATTGCTATTTTTTCCTATAGTCTGATCGTAAAATTAACATGTCAGTTATTTAGAGATGCATACATGCCAGATAGACCCAATGCTTATCACCTTGTACCAAGAATAACAAAAGGTGAGTTGTTTAGGAATGGGTAGGTTGAAGACCCCATCCAATAGGCTTAATAGACTCAAATACCTGAGGTCTCAAAACCAAGGTCAAGGTCTGAATCATACCCCACATGCTAAAAGGGAACCAAAAAGAACCATTGTAATTGGCATGCACATTCTTTTTTTTTTTTAAAATAAATTATCATCAAAATTCTGACGGCAACCCAACTTTGCACCGATGGCCAAACTATCAAACCAACATCATCCTCATTGGTGCATAGTTTCTGGTAGGAATCAAAATTTTGCTGCCAATTGAAGAAACATCCAAGGAGGATGTTGTATGTCTGACGATACTTTCTTGTAGGATGATCATCGTAGTCGTAGTCGATGCATATTCCTGGTAAGTGTCAAAATTCTGACGACATTCTTTGGTTGGATGAGCGATCATGGCTGTCATCGGAAGAGGTCAGGATGTTGTCAGAATTCCAATGTCAGATGACATCGTCAGAATGTCCGATGATGAGTTTTTGAATGCTTCATTTGTCGGCAATCCGACGAAAATTAGTCAAAATTATGACGATAGGCCGTCAGAAATCAGCCCAAAATGTACTAGTATTTGTAGTTACAAAAAGCAGTGTTGAGAAACTAATACCAGTGTTTTCTTCAAGGCCTCACATAATGAATACCATGTTTGTGTAGAATATTCAAAGGCAAATAAGATAACACAAGCTCAAATGTATGTTCATCTGGTCGAGAAAGACAATATTTGGTCTGCAAATCTTCCCAAGAATGGAGACTCATAGTGGCATGAGAAAAAATATCTCAAAGAGTGTAAATGTTAAACGTTTGTGAAAATGCAAACCATGAATTCCAGGAACACAGGAAAGAGGAAGCCCTTGGACCTATATGAGAGGATACCACCAAATGTTGTGATAGTTAAAAGAAAGACCATCATGAAATCTTGATCCATCCCAAGGAAGCCAAGGCTTAAACAGCTTACCAGGCTTGCCAAATGCTTTTGGCAATAAAAGTGCCTTGAATGTGTGCAAAATATTTCATAATAAGAAGGGTTTGAAAACCAATCCCCTTCTAGGCTAATCTATTAATTGGGTGCCCTCGAAGAAGTACAATTTTAGACCATAATTTTCCAAGATTCATTGCTAGAATTGGCTCTGAGAACCCATTTGGTACACAAGGAAATCCCTTGCTTCTAGGTAGATAAAAAGATAAGCCCATCATATTCACGTTAGAAATAAAAATAACCCCAAGTAACCCTGTGAAAATCTTGGCCAACTCTATTGGCCCACAAAAAGTCTCGTAGAAGATACTCAAGCTTGTTGTAAGAGGCTTTGGAGAGATCCCAACAAGAAGAATAATAAACACAAGTAGCTACAAGAACCTTGGAGAAAATCTAAAAGTTTCCAGCCAAGAAGAAAAGTCTAGTAATCTAGTATGCAAGCTTGTTCTCAATTTTGGCTAACACAACATTCCAAAGGGACACATCGGACCCTTTAAAAGCAAAGGGAATGCCCAGAAACCAAAAAATATCCCCATGTTGGATCCATTTCCAACCATACCATAGAATCCAAGGTGGGGAAGGAATGAAAGACTATCTATAACACTAGATTTTGTGCCATTGGATAGCCAACCCAAATGCCAAACAAAAAATATCCAAACAATGAAGCACCTCCTTGACATTATTATCCTCTTCAATGAGAGTAAGAAATGAATCATCTACAAAATGGTCATTGACAAGATAAGAAGGTGACTCGGGTAGGGAAATCCCCTTGACATGTCCAGCTGAAATGGTAGAGGCAAGCAGATACCCAAATCCTTTAGCAATAAGCACATACAAAGAGGGTGCAAGAGGACAACCCTGGCTGATAGACCTAAAAAGGCCAAAAGCTAAATATTGGCAACCATTGATGTTGATGCAAGATGAAGCATCCTCAAAAATAATTTGAATAGACTAGATAAAGAGAGGACCAAATCCTAATACTTTTATCATCACAATAATAAAGCACCATTCAATGCGGTCAATAGCTTTGGCAAAATCAATTTTAGGGAAGAGGGTCTTTTGTGAAGATCGTCGAGCCCACTCCATACCTTCCCAAATTGGAATAATGTTATCTAGGATAAACCTAGATTTGATGAAACCAGTCTATTTAGATCAAACAATCTAAGGAAGGAGATGTTTGACTTAAAGGGCCAAAGCCTTGGCAATGATCTTGTAGGAAATATTCAACAAAGTGATAGTTCATCAATTACAAATGTCCTCAGGATCACTAGCTTTAGGGATGAATTTTATATTTCCCTTGCAAATAAGTTGTCCCAAAGATTGAGAGTGAAAAGCCTCCAAATAAACCTTGTGCAATTCTGAACCAACACAAGGCCCCAAGGCTTTATAAAACTCAAAAGGAAATTTGTCATAGCCAAGAGCTTTGTCAATTGCCATAGAAATAAAAGCCTCTCTAAGGTCCTCAAGAGTGAGAAACTAGTCGCAAAACACACATTGAGCTTTAGAGAGATAAGAAGGAACTGCTACAAGGCATTCTAGTGAGGCTTAGTCACGCTCAGGAGAAATGTTTTGCATTGTAAACACCTTCTCATAATGTTTGACAAAAGCTTGAAGAATATTTGGCAACTCAGAGAGAACAACATGGCCATCCTTAATCCATTTTATCCCAAGAGAGGAATGGCGGGCTCTAAGAGCCAAAAAGAATTATTTACACGTCCGGTCACCAAATTTTAGTCAATGAAATCTAGCCTTAATCTATGTCCCTCTAGGAGCATGGTTATCTGCAATCCATTTTTTTTATATTGAAGTTGAGCAACCCAAACCTGTAAATCAAAGCTGAAGGAGTTAGCCATTAACACTTTATTGGTAGATTTCAAATCCTTGGTAGTGGCATCATATGACCACCTGCGATACATAGCCTGTTATTTCCCATAGATGTGGAGAAAGAGGGTTGTGCATTGGATAGCATCATTCCACCATGTAATCCAAGCATCAAGCTGAGTGGGATGAATTTCAAGATTCTAGACTCGTTGGATGTAGGCCAATGTGGGAAGAAGACTAAGGAAAAAAAGTATTAAGAAAAAATTGTGTTTTAGAAGGATGCATATGGCCTGAATGCCATTCAATACTGAACTTGATGGGAAAATGTGTTGATAGTAGGGCAACAATAGTTCAGGAAAACTGAGAGTGGGGGTGAATCAGTTTTCTCTAAACTCAGCCAACTTAAACTTAACTTTAGGTCTAATTAGGAACAACAACAACAAGGATAAGCACCACATCAACAACACACATAACAAAAGGATTTTTGACGTGCAAAACCCGGTTAAGGGAAAAAGCATGGTGGGAACCTACCCACAATAAGATGATACTCTGCAATAGTATGTGTAAATATTATAATGGCCAGGCATAATCCCTAGAGCTCACTACTAAAAAATAAGGAGGGATACAACCTAGAGGAAGGCTCACTCCCTCACAAAGATCAAACAACAATCCAGATTACATGACATGAAATAATAACATCTCCAAATACCTGATTATAGTTTCGGTTAAGGACAATGTCTACACAAAAACTCTTCTCTTCTCTTCTCTTCCGCACTTGTGAATGATAGATTTACTTGTTTTCTTAGACAATACACTCATACAACTCACACACTCATGCACACATACAACTAACATGACTACAATTCTTATTTATACAAGTCATCAGTCTTAACCTTAAGGTTAACTCAACACATAAGACCTAATTATAAAATTACATCACACAATACATAAATCCATAACCGAACCAATACTATGTCGGCAAGGACATAGAATGGACCCAAATCAAATCCTCAAACACACAACACCACTAAATTTTCCAAGATCATCTACAACACGCTACATCACCGAATATGCCACATCACATGAAGAATAAAATGGAACCGATAAGATCCTCATTAAAATATGCCACGATCACCAAAATGCATAGCACATGATCAAAGAAAATCAACAAGCAACTTGAAATCCACCGCAATCACCGAAATAACTTAGATAACAAAATTCATCAGTATTCCATCATTGGAGCTCAAGAAAACCAACTGGAAAACTGAAAGATGTGCTTACAAAGTTCTAGATCGTGAACCATCTAATAAGAGGACACACATGAACATCCCAAATAGTCTCCAAAATATACAACTCAGGATATAATCATTCCAGAGCAGTATGGATCAAATACCACATCTCTATAACATAGAATACTAAAAACCCAGTCCACATACCGGACCTCATAACTCGACCAAGTCATGAAACTCATACTAAATTAACTAGAGATAAGTATCTCAAAACATATTTAACTGTATCAGCACATCTACAATAGATCACCTAAAAAAACTCTCTACAATACACTGATTCACTACAACATAGCAATATGTTGACATAAATGATAACAACATATCCCAACAACTCTAATATACAACAGTCTCCCCCTTTGGCATTCATGGAAATATATGAATGTGAAAAAACAATCAATGCAAATAAAGAATCAACAACCAACAATCTCCCCCTGAGATCATAAGGATAAACTCAAAATACTTCAGGGTTTTTCACATGCTCTTCTCCCCCTTTGACAACAATGCCAAAGACATAGACATATCATTATTTTCATACATCTCTCCCTCTAAGAAGGAGAATCCCTCCCCCTTTGGATTAACTCACCAATATAAACAACAAAACCATACACTGACTACTCCCCCAGAGCAACAACACCCACTCATCAGTTGAGATAGCAAAATAAAACAATGAAGTCCACTGGATCGATGCAACACAATGCATCTAGTTCATAGCAATTACCCCTAACTTATTTCTTAGATATACAAATGTTTCTGCAAGCAAAGGCTTAGTGAAGATATATGAAATCTGTTCCTTTGTAGACACATACTCCTATCTGATTTCTTTACCACTGACTTTCTCTCTTAGACAATGAAAATTAATTAATATATGCTTTGTCTTAGAATGAAACATTGGATTCTTTGAAATATTGATAGCACTATAATTGTCACAATAGATAACAGTAGGCTCATTATAAACAACTCTAATATCCTTCATCATCTGCTTCATCCAAATAACCTAAGTATAGTTGCTAGCAGCAACAATGTATTCAAATTTTGTAGTAGATAGAGAAATAGCATCTTGTTTCTTACTTGTCCAGGAAACCAAGCTCTTTCCCAAAAATAAATTCTCCACCAGTAGTTCTTTTCCATTTATTAACATCTCCTACCTAATCAACATCAATATAATTATTTAAAGTTAAATCATCTTCCTTTAAATATCACAGACCATAATTAAGTGTTCCATTAAAATACGTGAATATCCTCTTCACAGTAGTAACATTACTTTCCTTATGATCAGCTTGAAACCTTGGAACAAGACATACAACATTCACAATATCAAGCCTAGTTTGAGTCAAATAAAGCAGTCCACCAATCATAGATCTATACAAGGTCTGGTTAGCCTTTAGAGATTCATCATCTTTTGTTATCTTACATCTAGTCACCATAAGCATTCCAATAGGTTTGGAATAATCTAGCCTAAAATTTTTCAACAATTCCTTCACATACTTAGATTGAGATATGACAATTCCTTTGTCAATTTGTGTAATTTGCAATCCCAGAAAGAACTTCATCTCACCTATCATAGACATCTCAAATTATTTTTGCATATCATCAGCAAATTTCTTACTCAAATCATCATCTGCTCCAAAAATAGTCATCAATAAAGATTTCAACAATCAAAATATTATCATTATCAATTTTTAAGTACAAATTAATAACAGCAGTGCCTTTACAGAATCCCAATTTCATCAAATACCTATCCAATCTAGCATACCGGGCTCTAGGGGCTTGTTTAAGTCCATACAATGCTTTCTTCAATCTGCATACCATGTCTTCTTCATCAGTCAATGAAAATCCACCCAATTGCTCAATGTAGACTTCCTCTTCCAATTCACCATTCAAAAAGGCTAACTTCACATTCATTTGATATATCTTGAATTTTTTATGAGGAGTATATGCAATAAATAGTCTAACAACTTCAATTCTAGCTACTGGAGCAAAAGTCTTCTCAAAATTAATACCTTTCATTTGCAAATATCCCTTACATACTAGTCTTGTTTTGTTTCTAACAACCTCTCCATCTTCATTCATCTTATTCTAGAACATCCATTTAGTACCAGTCACATTCTTGTCCTTAGGTCTCAGAACAAGTTCCCATGTTTTGTTCTTCTCAATCTGATCAAACTCTTCTTCCATAGCTTTTACTTAATTTTCATCTTTACAAGATTCAACAACATCTTTAGGCTCAATTTTAGAAATCAAAGATGTCTCTTCAGTAGTAATCCTTCTGCTAGTCATCACACCTTTATTTTTATCACCAATAATCTGATTTTCTAAATGATTTAATCTTACATACCTCGAAGTCTTCTGATTATTCTAATTTTCAGTCTCTTGAACTTCTTCATCCGCAACAACATCTTGAATAACTATTTCTTTCGGATCGCTCTACTTCATGCTAGGACTCTACACTTTCTTTTAAGTAACATCTTGATCATCAGACTCATATCTGCATGCTCTGATTTTTTTTCATGATTCTCACCAGCCTTCACATTTGTACTCTCTACTATCTTTTTTAGATTCTTATTGTAACACCGATAGGCTTTTCTCTTAGTAGAATATCCCAAAAAGATTCCTTCATCATATATTCCATCAAATTTCCCTATATCCTTATCACTTTCGATATAACATTTGCTTCCAAAGATTCTAAAATATCTAATTGTAGGAACATGACCAAACCATAGTTCATAAGGGGTCTTACCAAAATCACCTTTTATATTCATCCAATTGAATGTGTATATAATAGTGCTAACATATTCTCTCCAGTAGATATGCAGAAAATTTCCTTCAATCCACATAGTTCTAGCAACATCCAAAATTGTTTTGTTCTTCCTTTCAACAACTCTATTATGTTGAGGGGTTCTTGGAGTAGATAACTATCTCTTGATTCCATGCTATTTACAAAAGGAATTAAATGCACCAGAGGTTAATTCTCCACCTCTGTCAGAGCTCAGATACTTCAGCTTCAATCATGTCTCTGTCTCCACTTTATCTTTAAATATTTTGAATTTCTCCAATGCTTCAGATTTCTCCCTTAGAAAAGTGACCCACATCATCCTAGAATAATCATCAATCAATAGCATAAAGTACCTGTCTCCCTACAAGATTCTCACTCTAGAAGATCCACATAAATCAGTATGCATAAGATCTAATAATCCATTAGATGTATACATTTTTCTCCTAAATGAAATTCTTGTTTGCTTTCCCACTTGACATTCTTTACATACTAGATTAGTAGGCTTTACTATCATAGGAAGATCTCTATCAGCTTGATTAGAACTAATATTAATCATGTAGTCAAAGTTAACATGACACATTCTTCTATGCCACAACCAACTCTCACCAATCTGACAATCAAACAAATTTTCTCACCAACATTCAGATAAAAGATATAACATTTAGTCTTAGTACTTGATGCAATCTCTATACTTGAGATATTTAAGATCTTACATTTCCCACTCTTAAATTCCAAATCATATCCCTTATCAACCATATATCTAACACTCATAATATTATGCTTCAAACCTTCAACATATAAAACATCATCAATATCATGCTTACTATAAAGAGAAATAAAACCTCTACCACGAGTTACACAACCTTTATTATCTCCAAATCTCACTACACTGCCATCATACTTCTCCATATTCACAATTTTACCTTTATCACCTCTCATGTGATGTGAATAACCACTATCAATAACCCATTCATCTTTCTCATAAATTTTAGCAGCCAAATCTTTCTCTTCAATAATGCAGCTTGTAGAATCAACAGTTATTGGATCATCTTCCTTGATAGCAATGAACAAAAATTCATCTTTAGAATTCCCTTTCTCAGAATCCTCATCAGTCACACCTTCATCAGTAGCATAATAACACTTCTTCTAATATCTATACTTCTAGTTAGGCTTGTAATGATTATCATGCTTTGACACTTTTTTATGTTCTTTCAAGACATCTAGAAGCAAAATAACCAATCTTATTGTAGGAAAAACCTTTCAAAGATAACTTCCGTTCATACTTACCAACTCCTTTAGGAAATCTTGTAGAAATAAGTGCTTCAAGCTCTTCCAATTCTCCCTCTTGTTCTTCCATCTCTCTAATTTCTCTTTCATATCTAGATGCCCTAGTTAAACTTTCTCCTAGATCATACTTCTGCTTCCCGGATACACTATCTTTAAATGTAGTCTCAGATTATCTCTTGTCACAGTTGTCATAGTCTAGATCTTATCAATACAGGCAACTTTATGTTTGTAAGTAGGAGGAAAAGATATCAGCACTTTAGCCACAATCTCATCTTCTTAAAGAACTCCACCGACACATCTGATGTTTAGCACAAGATCATTCACTTTATCCATAAAGGATGAAATATATTCATCTTCTCCCATCTTTAGCATCTCATACTTTCCTTTCAAGATCTGTAATTTAGTAACTTTCACATGTTTATCTCCTTCATATAGGTTTTCAAGATTCACACAAATATCATGAGTAGTCTGTAGTGCCATCACATTAGTCATCTCTACACAAGTCAAGGAACTACACAATGATTCCTTAGATCTTATATTATTTTAAGCATCCTTGATCTTAGCTGCAGTAACAAGACCATTTGTAGGAAAAATACATGCACTCTTTGAAAACTTTTAGACAATTCAAGTGAAATCCCATCTACTACTTCCATATAGAGTAATTAGTTCAATGAATTCTTGGACTCGCTTTCTTGAAAAAAAAAACTTCCATCATAGATCACCTGAAGCGATCAAGCTCCTTCCAGAAGATCTTGCTCTGATACCAATTATTGATAGAAGGGCAGCAACAATGCATAAAAACTAAGAGGGGGTGGTGAATTTGTTTTCACCAAATTAAACCATATTAAAATTAACTTTGGATATAATTAGGAACAACAACAACAAGGATAAACACCATATCAACAACATACATAACATAAGGTTTTTTGGTGTGGAAAACCCAGTTAAGGGAAAAATCATGGTGGGAACCTACCCACAATAAGATGATACTCTATAGTAGTATGTATAAATATGACAATGGGGAATGTGCATGCATTTAGGAACACTACCTAGATCTCACTACTCAAATACACTTGGAGGGCTACAACCTAGAGGAAGGCTCAAGAAAAAGTCATCGGTGAGGAGGGACTTTAAGAGATCAATCTAAACCAGTCAATGAGAGTAAACACAACAGAAAAAAATAGATATGATGGAGGTAATGCAGAAAAAATATTTTTATTACATAAAAAATTGATTACATCCAACCTGTAACAACTGGGCTATATCATACTGACACACAGGCCTGCTAGAATAGGTCACAATCGGGACCTTGAATCAAAAGATCTATCTTCTAGGCACAGTCCATCTATCTAATACTCTTATTGATTCTAGTTCCTTTCATTCTAAAGAATGATTGCAAATATATATATATATCGATCCAAAGGATCCAATCAGCCCAAAAGGGATCGAAACTCAAAGAACAAGACCTAATGTGCAAAATGAACAAGGTCGTCCTCCGCCAAGAGATTCCTCTGGAAAATCCAAAGGATGAAATGAAGAAGGTTGGCCACATTCTAAGAAACTTTGAGATCAACATCCAAGGCTCCACAAGCTTCGGAATGGGTTCCAAGAGATCACCAGAATAGGTCTCAGGAAATCAGTAACAAAGGAACAACTGATAACAAGAAACTATCATGGAAACCAAAAGTGATATCTTGTTGGAAAGTGATCCAAATGGGATGCGGTCAGAGAGAAAGAAGGATGATCAAGTCTTCAAGTAGAATCCAAATCCACAAGATCTGGTGAGCCAAAACTGGGACACACGGAAAGGAAAATTGAAACTGCAAACAAAATAGAAATGAAAATGTTTTTGGTTGATGCAAGATTGTTGTGAATCAGAGATGCTCCTGCATCATCTCACTGTCTTACAGAGATAAGAACATAATCCAGATTACATGAATTGAAAGAATAGCATCTCCAAATGCCCAATTATAGTTCCAGTTAAGCACACTATCTACATAATAACTCTTCTCTGCTCTTCCACACTTGTGAATGATATATTTTCTTGTTCGCTCATATAATACACTCATACCACTCACACCCTCATGCAGACATACAACTAACATGATTACAATGCTTATTTATACCATTCATCATTCTTAACCTTATGGTTAGCTTAACACATAAAACCTAATTACAAAATTACATGACACGATACATAAACCCATAACCAGACCAATACAATATCGACAAGGACATATCATGGACCCAAATTAAATCCTCAAACATGCAACACCACCAATTAATTCACCAAGATCATCCGCAACATGCTACACCACCAAATATGCCTCATAACATTAAGAATAACACCGTACCAAAAAGATCCTCATTAAAGTGCACCATGATCAATGTGGACTACCAAAACATATAGCATACGATCAGAGAACATCAACAAGCAACATGAATTCCACCGTAATCATCGTAACCGCTCAAAGAACAATATTAATCATTATTCCATTACTAGAGTTGAAGAAAACCAATTAGCAAACTGAAAGATATGGTTGCAAAGTTCCAAATCATGAACCATCTAATTAGAGGAAACAAATGAATTCCCCAAACACTCTCTAAAATCTGCAACTAAAGATATAATCATTCCGAAGCAATATGGATCAAATACCACATCTTTGTAACATAGAATACTAGAAAACTAGTCCACATACTAGACCTCATAACTCAACAAAATCAACACATAGCATCATGAAGCTCATACTGAATCAACTAGAGATAAGTATCTTAAAACCCATTAAAACAAATTATCACATCTACAACAGATCACCCAAAACAACTGTCTACAATACACCAATTCACTACAACACAGGAATATGTTGACATCAAGGACAACAACATATCCCAACAACTCTAATATGCAACAAAATGATCTGACAAGGTGACCTCAGCAAGAGGTCAAATTGGAAGGGTTTGCTTTTCCCCAAAAGAAAAGAAGGATTGGTTCGATATCATGGAATGATCAAGGCATTTAAAAAAATTGTCAAAGGTAGCTCTGTAATTACATCAAGTATGCCAAATACCTTGAGAAGGATAGTGGATGGTTTTGGGATCAAAAAGACCCAATTTATCATCCATATGAAAACATGCCTCTTGCTCACTAGCTATCCATCAAAAAGAAAGAATTCCATCTTTATCGGAGGCCACCTCAACTAACACACTACCAAAGTGGTAGGTACTAAGGTGTCAGCAATCCACTGCCACAAACAAGATCGCTCAATAGCATCATTGAGAATAAATTAATGATCCTAAAAGAATGATTCTCGACTAACAATAGGACCCACAATATCCGCTGAGTGGGATCTGACCCATGATCAACTATAGTAGAATCCAAACATGGCAAGAGCAAGGTGAGAAGACCTCCTCGACCAACTTCATGTTTTAAAGCAAAAACCAGGTCATCTAGACAAATCACACAACATGCATGAACAAGCATGAAAGCTGCAATTTTAACTTCTTGAAGGAAAAAAACATCAATACTAGGATACTTTTGTCTAATATCCTACACAGAATATTTCATGGCAAGGTTAATGAGACATCATAATTTCATCATTGGAAATTCATCATTAAAAATTATGCATATAGTCCTCATCCTCAAGAGAGTAACTATTCTGTAAAAAGTATGTAGAAGGTTGAAAGCCAAGGTAAGAATCCCCTGAAAGCAACTTGTATTTTTCATGTGCTTCACCATCATTATCGTCCCACCTAGAAGGGCTGCACGAACAACGTAATAAAATTAGTTAAGCAACTATAACTAAAGTTGCCTGAGGGGCGCACACCCAAGAAGAGAAAGAAATCCCCTCAACGGAACCCTTCCCCTTACCAATAGGGTTTGAAACATCTAGTTGCATATTACCTTACACATAAGTAGAAGCTAACATGGTTGAAACAATAGGTTGTGATGAGGGTTGCGAAACAATAGAAGCATCTAGTTTGGGCTTATTTTTTCATCCCAAAGTTGTCCATCCTTCTTCTAACTTAGACTTAGAAGGATGAGAGGGTGTGTCTTATTTAGGTGGAGACTTAGCATGTGGTGTGACAAGAGAGCAATCCTTAATCTTATGATTAAAGGATTCACACTTATAAATAGTATTGAGGAAATTCAAATAAAATACGTGTTGAGAAAAGAATTGCCTGCCAACCTGAATATCAATAGCTTCTTTGAGATATAGTGATAAATCAACTTCAATGAAAACCCTCTTTTGAAGATGAGCATGAAAAAAATGGTATGGCTCCATGTAAACCACTTTTAGAAGGGATTGAGTAATAGTTTGTGGGAACAACCAACAAGGAAGAGGAAGACCAAGGAATTCAACCCAGACTAGGACCTTGAGCTTATTTTAATTAGAGACTATAAATTATCTTGACCAGGGTTGAAAAACAAGTAGAGATGAACACAGAAACCATGGCCCATTATTTAGGACTCCCTGAACATGGGTGGGATTGGAAAAGTGCAAAAAAAAGAAACCCTTGGTGAGATTTTGAATGCCCTCAAGTCAGACCCCATGAGGGGCCAAAGCTTTGGTAACCCAATCTCACGACATGCTTTTAGGTGGAACCCTCCTCACAAAATATCCTATTAAAGTATACTTTTCAAACCAATCACAGGCACTATCAAAATCTTGAAAAGGCAAAATAACATCAGGGGTACCAGAAAAGTACCTCAAGAAACACTTTCAGGACAAACTTGTGGGGCCACTTGTTTGGAGGAGCCATGGTCTCAAGACACCAAAACACTAGCACCAACATCAATTTTTGGGTTGAGAATGGCTGAAGCCATAATAAAAAGGCTAAACTTCCCACAATAAATGCGGTATGACAACAGAAAAACATAAGATGCAAACCAATAGTACAGAGATAGCAAAGAAACCCTAGCAGAGCAAGAAACCATCCAACTTCTTTGTCTAAAAGCTTGTATCATAGCTTGAATTTTATATGGTTTTTTAGTATAATGATTATATTTAGAATATAATTTTTGTAGGAACACTTCATTTGATTTTTTAAATTATTTTTTCTATGAATATGATGGGTTATTATGTATGCACATAATATGGTGTTAATTTCTTGTATTATTTTTGTTTGTAAATATGATTATTAAAAATTAGGTTTCTCATTAAACTCTGAAATATGTTATATAATGTGTTTAGATAAATGCATAATATTTTTATATTAGTTTCATAGAATGATTTCCTATGACAATATTTAGTCTTGTAGATGATGTTCTTCTTGAACCCTTCTTTTCAATTTCTTAGTATTTTCTTCTTTCATCGTATTCTTTTTCTTTCTTATTTTTTCTTTCTTTCTACGTTGATTAGGTGCAATTAAATTATGTTTATATTTTACTAAAGTTCGTAAACTCTATAGCTTGTTACACCTTTTATCATTAATCTAGGACACTCATTATGATATCATTTAATCTACAAGTATTTTATCCCTGTGAATCTAGTTCCTAAAATATCTGAGACCTCAATGAGGTTGCAAGATATCCATTCAAGATAGGAATCACTCGCATAATCCTTAAGTTTGTTTTTTCAATGCCATTTTAATATTAATTTTTTTTGTAGTAGAATAAGGATCTATTCATTGTTTAGACTATATATGGGTTCAATTGTGTGCCTAGTTGCATTTTTAGTTAATTAATTTTTTGTTGATTTCATCCTTAAAACTTATCCCCTTGATTTTCAAGGAGTATACTTTTGACTAAAGCAAGATTATATAAAATGGAACCCTGCCTCTTTCTTACTCAGGAATGTTGGCATCATGTTGTCATTGATGTCAACTAGTATGGAATGGTCACCGGTGAGTAAGCAGTGGTGACTGGTATGGGTGAAGTAAGTAATGATGTCAACTGATATGAAGGATGGAGTGTGTAAGTAGACAGAAAAGGTATTTTCACC
The DNA here is from genome assembly GCF_030272615.1 of Cryptomeria japonica. Taxonomy (NCBI): domain Eukaryota; kingdom Viridiplantae; phylum Streptophyta; class Pinopsida; order Cupressales; family Cupressaceae; genus Cryptomeria; species Cryptomeria japonica. Next base: position 61,639,710 of record NC_081413.1, on the reverse strand, counting down.
AATACACATGAAGTGCAACATCTATCGGTAAAGCAGGACCACCAGTGAGCAAGCAAGAAGAAAAAAAGAACAAAGGGATGTGATCACTAGTATACAGAGAGACGTATAAAGTAGTCAGTAAATGGACTTAGTGGATGAAACAACTTGTTTGATGGAAGGCCAAGTTGATCCACCGATAGAGGAAATGTTAGCAAGTATAAAGGTCCACCAATGACGTTAGGCTATACTGGTAAGGTGAGTTGAACCAATAGTGAGTCTTAGTTGGTGAAGGATTTCAAACTAACTTTATAGTCTGAGCATAGGTGGATGTTGACCAGGATGACAAGTGGACACCAAGTGGAGAGTACGCAAAGGTCGATGAAGTGTTCATCGATGTGATAGTTGTCAAGCAGGTCAACATTAATGAAAAATATGCAAATCATGGGAGAATGGTGAGATGTTGTGGCTTGAGGGAGACAAAGTGGCATGGTGATTAAACTAACCTTGTAGTATGATCTAATCCTTGTACTCATTGGCTGAAGTAAACAACCAAGCCTTTAAAGGAGATTGACAAAGTAACACCAAAAAACATGTTGCAGACATCTAAAAATAGAAAACGTGCATTGGAAGGAAAAGATATGCCAGCACTATTTGATATGGTGTAGATTATCACTCCTAGAAAAACCGATCCAGTAGATTTTATACAGATTGAGTTAGTAGAGGAAAACCCTAGCATGCCACCATTTGAATGTTTTTTTTGGCAAAAAACTTCAAACATAAATATGTGAAGTCGAGACTAAAGAGATTGATGTTGAATGAGAGTTGTGAGAGAAAAAGATTGAGCAAGAAGAGAGACTATCTATCTGAGAGTTCTTTTCACAGAGAGTTAGAGTGTGGAGTTAGCAGGCTGAACTGGGGAAATGTTCTAACCAGCAGAGATAGAGTAATCGATAAATTGTTATAGTCTTAATAGTCAAGTGTATCGGTAGAGATTAAATGATTAGGAAGGCATCCAAGTGTGGTACTGTGTAGGGTGAGGATTCGATAAAGAGAAGACATGAAGAAAGTAAACAAAAATTAATAAGAGAGAGCAATATGATAATCGGTTATAGAAGGACTGGTGAAATAGAGGAAGGTGATAACCGATAGACATCAATTGATTAGGTGCTGCAGAACTCATTTGCAACTTGGTGCTATCATTGCATTAAAATTGTATTCCATTGTATTACACTGAGTTGGTGTGTGGTCCAGATGTTGGTGCTCTGATGGGATGGGGAATGGGATAAACTAGCCTAGTCTATGCTCTTAGATCCTTTCCTTGGATCACCAGGTGTTCTAGCCACACCCTAGGGTCTCTAGGACTTCCCCTTCTTGTGTAATCCCCTGACCTTGCCCATTCCACCCACCAACAATTGGAATTACTCCTCCCAAGGTCTCACCTACTCATGAGTTTCAGTGAACCCTTACTTAGGCTAATAAGGGTTTGGCTTGTTCCACACCTTCCTAGATCCTAGCAAGGTTAGGACAGGTCTTAGACAAGGTTTCACATCCATCCATGTGCCCCCAAGAGGTTTCAATCTTGCAACCCCTTACCGATTTCACTATTTTGTCTTTTTCCTACAAAATAGGGCTACAAGGAATGTGCACAATTAGGCCTCCTATCCAGACTTTTAGGGCTCCCTCTTGCAGATGATGCATATGCTTGTGAAACTCCCTAAAATAATTGCTATTCATTTACTAAGGGATCAGGGATTTTCCTGGTTTTCGGCCTCCAAGTGTCTGTACACTGCCCTAGGTGAATTTTGAGGTTTTTAAGGGTTTTAAAGAGGGTTTTTAGGCCTGCCAGGGTCACAATGTTGGTTTGATGTTCTTGCCACCTTATCTGGATTGGTGTAAGATCCTCCTTCTCACCAGTGGTTCTCCTCTCACCCCTCTACAACTCCTCCAAAGGGTGCATCCTCCTCTGACCTTCCTTGCTTTCTTGGACCTTTGCACTTTAACCCTTCATAGTCGGGCACTGTCTAGCCTCGCCTAGGAGTGGGTCTTTGGTTGGATTCCCTGCATCTTCAAGGGCCCTACTTTCTTTGAAGTAATGTACAGGGTATGTACTCCTATTCCCCATGGTTTCATGGTGATTCCACAATGGGGAAAGGAGTTATCAACCCATTTTCTCAAAATAGTCCAAAATTGGATAGTGAGAAGGTAGTTTACAAAATATTTACAAACACACAACACATGCAAAACACAACCTAATATAAATGCTAAAAATAGAAGTATATACACCATAGATTTGTTTGAATATCAATCCATTAATAGTCTTTCCTTACTCCATTTGTCAAGACTGACAACAAAATTACAGTCATAGTCAAGTCACTCTTCTTGGGTTGTACAAAACTAACATCCAACCATCATCTTAGGGTTTGCAACTACATATAGTACCCCTTCCTTGGTCTATGTGCCTATATTTGGGTTGTCCATGCCAAGCTAAGGATCTTGACCTACTAGGTGGAAAAGTTGCTTGACAGCTTTGAAAAGTTGTCATGCGACTTTTGCAACTTTTGAGCAATGTTCTCAATGTTGCTTTTCTTGACTCCTAGGCCCACATTGGGATATCCTATGGACACCACCATGCTAAGAAGGACCCTAAACACAAAAAGGGCACACATAAACTCTACTCCACAAGAAAATTCAACCTACACTCATGAACCTAGGACCTAAACTAGGACCTAAATAAGACCTATGAGCTCATGGCTCTTATTATATTTACAATGGCTTCTAAAGAAGCAAGAACACAACAAAATCAAATGGTGGGAGCCCTTTGAAGGGTGCTCCTACACCATGCTCCTTGGGTTGGTGCCCTAAACTAGTAGGGGTTGGTCCTCCTTAGGTTGGTGCCCTAAATCAGTAGGGGTTGGTGCTCCTTGGGTTGGTTCCCTAAATAATTGTACCTTGTTGTTTTAGTGTGATGCTGGATTGGAGCAGTAGACTCCAACAACATTTCTCATCGAGGTTTTTTCCACATAGGGTTTTCCTCATACATCTGGTGTTGTGGGTTATGTGTTTGTGTGTTTTCCTTTTTTTATATCCTCTCATATCTTATCGATTTGACTGCTTAGTGTTTAGGTTGTTAACCGGTACTCAAAGTTTGGTTTAAAAAGAAGAGGTTTTTAGGAACCATTGATCCACCCCCCTCTCAGTGGTATATTATGTTCAACAATTGGTTTCAGACCCTAGGTTAGTGGTCAAACAAATCTTTCTCTAGCTTGGGTAGATTCTAGTTAGAGAACACAATGGCAAGAAATGAGTCTACCTCCTCAAAAGCCCCCATGCTTGAAGGATCTAACTATGCCTTCTAGAGCAGAAGAATGGAGACCTATCTTTCCACTCTTGGTTTTGATGTGTGGATGTCTGTCAAGAATGGGTATATTTACCCTAGTGTTCCTCCCAATGATTCAGATGCTAAGAAGGAGTATGAGAACAATGCAAAGGCTAAACATGTTATTCTAAGCGGGTTGTTAGATAGAAAGTTCATCAAGGTCATGCACTGCACATTCACCAAGGAGATGAGATAAATTGAAGAGATTATTTGAAGGAGATGCCATAGTAAAAGAGACCAAGCTACAATCACTAAGAGGTCTACTTGAAGGCTTGAAGATGAAAGATGAAGAAAATATTGCAGATTAGCTTCACAGAGTAGATGAAACTGTGAACACCATCAGAGGTCTTGGAGAAGAAATTGCTGATGAAATTATTGTCAAAAAGGTACTTAGATCTCTCACATCTAAGTATGATACTAAGGTTTTGTCATAGAAGAAGCCAAGGATCTAAAAAACTTCACAATGGATGAGTTATTTAGCTCCTTAACTGCCTATGAAATGAGGACAATCGGTGAAGCAGCTTCAAGGAAAGAGGTGGCTTTCAACTCCATCAAAGAGGGCAAGGAAGAGGTTGCTCATAAGGATTCAGTGAAGAATCAGATGCAGAGGTATTAAACTTTGTCAGAAAGCTCAAAAGAGGATCTGATAAGTATAAAGGAAATTTACCACTCAAATGCTTCAACTATGGTAAAGCTGGACAATTTGCTGCAAAATATCCATATAATGAAATTGGTGGAGATAAACAAAGAAGTTTTGGTAGATATTTCGATAAAAACAAAGAAAATAAAGTTTATCGGCAAGAAAGAAGAAGATATATGAAGAAGAATAGCCCATATACCATTGAGGATGATGCCACAGATGAAGAGAGTACATAAGAAGATGATTTCCATGAAGCTGAAAGAGAAGTTAATCTCTTTATGGCACTGGATGAACTGGTTGTGGAAGATGAGGAAGATGAAGATATTGAAGCTAAAGTGGATTAGAAGGCGAGCTCATAAGTTTTCTTGAGGAGTTAAGTAAGACAAGAAGAGAAATCAAGGAAGTAAAGCTTGCTGCAGCAGAAGAACAAGATCATCTGAAGCAATCTCATGATGAGTCCATTCAAGTGATTTCTGACTTGAAACTCCAGTTGGAAGAAGCCAAGAGGATATGTGAAGTTGCATCCTCTGATTTGATGAAAAAAGAAAAGGAGCATCAAGACCTAGAAGAAGAAATAGTGAAGCTTGGAAAGGCAATTGAAAAGAGTAAGGATGAACTGAAAATGAGGAGCAAATATGAGGGTAGCACAAAAGTCTTGGATGAGATGTTGAAAAAACAGAAACAATCGAAAGATACCGATGGCTTAGGATTTCAAGAAGGACAAAGTTCAAATAGAAACAATCAAAAGATACATCTGGTAGGAGATACATTTCACTTCTTCAAGTGAAGGTGAAGAGAAGAAAACATTCACAGTCAGCAAGGATAGTGGTAAGAAGACTTATGGAGAAGTTGTTAGAAACCACCACCCAAATCAGTATACATAATCAATGAACCAGAGGCCACACTCAATATATACAAATGAAAATCTTAGGAGAAATGCAAAGGTTGATCATGAAGTTTTCACTAAAGTTAGCAGCCTGAAAGGAAGACCCTCGATGAGACAAAAGTTTGCAGGACTAAGGCAACCAAATTGGTATGTTCCAAACTTTCATGGTTATTGTTACCAGTGTAGCAAATTTTGACATAGGTTAGCTAACTGTAGATTAATGAATAAGCCCACCGTGAGTTATGAAAATAGAAACTCTTTTGCTGCACTTCGGGAGATGAATCTCATCTCCTATCAATATAATAGATTTGGTCATAGAAGTTATGAGTGTAGGAGAAGTCAACCGGTTTCCTACAATAATTTTTCAAACTCATCATTTAATATGCATGTAAAGTGTTATAGTTGTCATGATTTTGGACATATTGTGTAAAAACAGAAAAATTAAGCAGAAGAGGACAACTCCTGAAGAGGAACGAATATTCAAACCAGAGCATAAAATTGAAGTTGACAAGAAGAAGGAAACTCAACCAGTTTGGGTTGAGAAAAAAAAAGACAAAGAAAAATCAAGTCTGATAATGCAGACTGCCCTACATGCAGAAAGAAGAAACTTGTGGGTTGTAGACAGTGGTTGTTCTAACCACATGACCGGTGATAAAATTAAATTTATCAAGATTGAAGATTGGAATGGTGGCTCACTGAGGTTTAGAGACAAGACATCTATCAAGATAAAGGGAAAAGGTACTCTAAATATTGATGGCAAACTGAAAGCACAAGATGTATATTATGTAGAAGGCCTAAAGTACAATTTTCTAAGTGTGAGTCAGATGTGTGACAAAGGTTATAAATTCACCTTTGATTCTACAGATTGCTAGATAAAGAATGAGAGTAGCGGTCAAGTTGTAGCAGGAGGAAAGAGTATATATGGAAATGTATACAATCTGAAAGAATGTTTTGAATCCCAATGCATGTTGGGACAAGTGAATGAAAGTTGGTTATTGATGGGGTTCACCTAGTTGGTGTTGCTCAATTCCACCAACTCACCAGGCCTAGTTTTTCTCTAGACCTCCGAGTCCTTCTCAGTCTCTTCTAGCGCTTGACTATTTACCTTTCCAAGGTGTTTGCTTCAATTTTTTTGGCTAGGAACCCTACCAATTCACAGTGCTTCCCATGTGCTCAATTATGGCTTCTTGGCTTCAAGATGTCAAATTGACCTCCTACTAACATGAGTTGATGCAGAGGTGTAGAGGTGTCTTCTAACATGTTTTGAATGCATTTAGGGTCCATTTGAGGTTTTCAATCATTAGGTTTCTTACCAATTTCAAAATCATGCCAAGAAAAGGGCTACAAGGAATTAGCCCAATTAGGCGTCCTAAAACCGGTTTTTTAGGGCTTGAGTGAAAATGGTCCAAAAGACCCCTAAAAAGTTAGGTTTTCCTTCAATGGTTCATCTATCCTCAAAATAGTTTTTCTATTTTGGCTTCTTATTCCGCCGTACAATATGCTAACCCCAAAAATGAGGGTTTCTAGGCCTTCTAGCCAATAGTGAATGGTCAAGTTGGGGTTTGAGCATTAAATGGTCATGTCAAGGCTTTTCCTTGCATTGGAAACTATATCCCAACTCCATGGACCCCTCCAAAATCTTAGATAGTGATTTGGTGTTCACCCCTTCACTTTGCACCACATTTTACCTTATTTCCTCTAGTCAGGTTGCTCATGGACTTGCCTAGAACAAGGTGATAGTCATATTGAAACTCTTCTCTAGAATCTTCCCCTACATATGTACACTATAAAAGTGGTTCCCTTCATGTCCCAACAAGCCATGATGGTAGCACATGTGGAGTTCATGGGGCAACCATTTTTACATGAAACTGTTATATACAAGACAAAACTGGCTGTTTGCAAACTAAAGCAAGAACACACTAATGAAAACTATCTACAAATCTTTGAATTGAACCAACAACATTGTAACACACTAGATGAACTCAATACATTTCTGGAACAATGGATTCAACCCATTCTCAATTCCAAAATGAGTAAAATCAAGCCAAAATGTTGCCAACTACTCTAAAAATGAGTAGTTTCAGATTGTTGAACTCACAAAACACATTCTCCAACCTTGGTAACCATGCAAGAGAGTGTAATTATATCTTTTCTAATATGTGGAGTCATCCCAGGGCATTGGACAATCCCTAACTCCATCGCTAACCAATTCAGGACAAAAGTTGTCATGACAACTTTTTGCAATTTTGCACTTATACACTTTTTGGTCTTCCCAACCTATGAGACCTATTCTAAGTCATTACACATGATTTTTTAAAAATTCTAAGACTAATTTAACCCTCCCTAATTCTTATACCAATTTTTGACACTTTTGACCATCAAGAAGGTCAAATTGCCTACTCAATCTCACTATTTACACAAAAATGCAAACCTAAGAAGAATGAACTCAACCTAGGCCTACATTGAATCAAAACACTAACTCTTGGACCCTCCTAGAGTCCTTATTCACTACTGACTTGGCTAGGGTCAGTACAAGCCAAAATTGAGAAAACTAAATAGTCTAAGTCCTAAGTGCTCCCGCACCATTCTCCCAAACAAAAGAAGATCATGTCACCTCCTTGGGAATCAAATTTTGATCAATTCCAAGCTTCTTAAACTATATCTCAAGCACCCATGTAGTATCAGCATCATCCATACCCTACCATTTGATTAGGTGCTCCCAATAGGCTTGATGCCTTGTCTTCTTGGCAATCCTTGAACTCAACACCTTCTCGGCCTTTGGACTTGGTTTGGCTGGTAACTGAAGGTTGTTTACATCATCTAATACCTCTGAGTGACTGCAATATGAACCTTGAATTGGTCCCTTGTAGGCAACTAAGTCTACTATGTTGAAAACCAGTGACAATCCTATGTCACTAGGTAGATCCACCTTGTATGCATTTTCTCCATACTTGGCTAGAATGGCACATGGACCTATCCTTCTCATTTGCAACCTTTTGGGAACTCCTTGTTGTAGCCCTGATTTGTTTAGGTGCACCATAACAAGATCTTCCACTTGAAATTGGAGGTTCTTCCTTCTTTCATCAACTTTTTGTTTGATTTTGCTTGTGTTCTCTAGCAATGCTTGCTTAACTAATTTATGGACCTCCTTCATTGATTGAGAAAAGTCTTCTGCATATCCACTTCTTGTTGCTGCACTTCCTAAGTCTCTCAACTCCAAAATACCCATTGGGTGCACTCCATAGACCACTTCAAAAGGGTTATTCATGGTGTCATTATATGCATATTTATCTTGTGAGAGTACTTGATCCAATGTCTGACCATATTCCCTAGTAAGGCACCTTAATAAGTTTCCCAAGCATCTATTCACCACTTCAGTCTGCCCATCTATTTGAGGATGGTAGGCTGATCCAAAAGAGAGGTTGGTGCCAAGATTTTGCCATAGTGTCTTCCAAAAATGACTCATAAAATTCTAGTCTCTATCGGAAGCAATGCTCATGGGTAAACCATGTATCCTTACTACCTCTTTGAGAACAAATGAGCTATTTGGCATGCACCATGAGTAGTCTTGCAAGGCACAAAGTGAGCCATTTTGCTAAATTTGTCCACAATGACATAAATGTTGTCATATCCCTACTTTTTCCTTGTCAAACCTACTACAAATTCCATACTAATGTATTCCCAAGGTCTATTTGGTATGGGAAGAGGTTGGTATAAACCAACATTTGTAGAAGTTGGTTTGGCCTTTTGGCAAACTATGCAAGTCTCCACATATTTCTTCACATCTTGATTCATCCTTGGCCAATAGTAATACCTTTGAACCAACTCTTGAGTCTTATTGACTCCAAAATGTCCACTAAGGCTGCCATTATGCTTCTCTTGTATAAGGTTTTCTCTCATTGAGCCTCTAGGCACACAAAGCTGTCCACCTTTAAACAATAGCCCATTTTGCAAAGTAAAATCAGAATACTCACTATGGAAGTGATTTTCATACTCCTTACACACCTTGTAGGCATTTGAGAATTCTTCATCCTCCGGGTACAAGTCTCTAAAACTGTCCACACCTATGCTTCTCAATTGGATTTCTTGGGTTGTCAAAAGTCTCCTACTTAATGCATCAACTACCCAGTTTAACTGCCTTTTCTTGAGCTTAATGGTGAATGTATAGGCCTGCATATACTCCACCCAATTCATGTGTTTATTACTGAGTTTGTCTTGTGAGTTTAGGAAACTCAATGCTTGGTTGTCCGTATAGACTACAAATTCTTTAGGGAGGAGATAATGTCTCCACTTCCTCAAAGCCTACGCTAAAGCATACAACTAAAGATCATAAGAGGAGTATTTTCTCTTGGCATCACTTAGCTTCTCACTTTGGAAAGCTACCGGTCTTTCTTCTTGTCTTAAGACAACACCTACTACAACATTGCTTGCATCATTCTCTACTATGAAAAGTTTCTCAGAACTAGGCAACACTAGCACCAGTTGAGTAGCTATCTTCTCCTTCAAGGTTTCAAAACCTTTTTTTGCTTCTTCACCCTACTGGAACTTTGCCTTTATTCCACCTCTAATGCTGTCTAACATTGGTGCACATATAGCACTGAATTGCCTAATGAACTTCCCGTAGTACTGAGCTAGTCCATGGAAGCTTCTCACCTTTGTTGCTGACTTAGGAGTAGGCCAATTTACAATGGCTTCAACCTTGTTGGGATCCATCTTGAGGTTTCCTTGAGATAACACAAAGCCAAGGTAAACCATCTCCTTCTTAACAAACTCACACTTATCCAAGTTCATGGTTATCTTTTCATCATACAATCTTTGCAATACATCTTGCAAATGATTAATGTGATCTGCCCTATCCTTACTGAAAATGAGAACATCATCTAGATATACCACCACAAATTTACCTATTAATTCCTTCATCACCTAATTCATGAGTCTCATGAAGGTTCTTGGAGCATTGGATAAGCTAAATGGCATTACAAGCCACTCATAAAGACCCTTAGTAGTCTTAATTGCAGTTTTCCATTCATCACCCTCCTTAATTCTAATTTGGTGATATCCACTTTTAAGGTCAATCTTGGTAAAGTACTTGGCTTCCCCTAAAAAATCCATTAGGTCTTCTATTATAGGGATAGGGAACCTATATCTGATGGTGATCCTATTTATGGCCCTAGAATCAGTACACAATCTCCAAATACAACCTTTCTTTGGTGCTAACATGGTAGGGACAACACAAGGGTTAATGCTTTTCCTAATTAGGCCTTGGTCTAGGAGCTCTTGGATTTTCTTGGCAATCTCAACATTTTGTTGAGGAGTCATTTTATAAGCTTCCTTATTAGGCAAGGATGCTCTGGGAATGAAGTCTATTTGATGGTTTATGGTTCTTTGAGGAGGTAAGGTGGCTGGCTATCCGTCACTTACTATGCCTTTTAATTTCTTCAACAAATCTTGCACCTCTATTGGCAAATCTGGCTACTCTTTCTTGTCTTCCTCTTTGGGATTCATTACTAGTGCAAACCCTGTAACTTCACCTTCCTCAAGTGTATTTAAGAATTGTTTTTCACTCACCAAAAGAACATTAGGACCCGATGCCCTCTTTTTACCTTCCTCAAGGATAGACTGAATCTTGAATGTGACTCCATCTTTCTTGAATGAGTAAGCATTCTTGGCTCCATCATGGATAGCTTGTCTATCAAATTTCCATGGTCTTCCCAATAGAAGATGGAATGCATCCATGGGTAGGACATCACATAACACCTTGTCCTTATACCTCCCAATGGTAAAATCCACCCATGCTTTCTCATTGACTAGGACATGTTGGCCTTTGTTCAACCAAGTGACTCTATAAGGGTTATTGTGAGGTATCCTTTGCAATTTGAGCTTACTCACTACCTCTTCTGACACAATATTGTCTGTAGACCCTGAATCAATGATCACTTTGCACACTTTGTCCATAATCTTGCATTTGATCCTAAATAAGGACCTTCTTTGGCTTGGCTCTTCTCTGGCCGAATCTTTGATCAAAGTTCTCCTTATCATCAAGTTGTCACCTACCTCTGACTCTAAGAAAACCTCTAAAGTCTTGTTTCTTGAAGACTCTTCTTGAAGATAGCTCACTCTTCTTTCACCACCATGTGATGATGTTCCCTTCTCTGGACACCTATATGATGGATGACCAAGTTGGTTACAATGGTAACACTTTATTGTTGCAAAGTATGAAGAACCTCTACCTTGGCCACTAGATCTTCCTCTGAAACCACTATTGGATCCCCTTCCTCTATTAAATCCTCCTCTATTAGTGGCACTTTCTTGCTGCTCAATGAGTTTAGACTCTCCGTGTGTTCTTTGTTCAAAACTTCTTTCTCTGAAGCCTCCTCTATGGCCTCTATTGTCTTTTCCTCTACCCCTTCCCCTATTGTTGCTTGAGTCATGTCTTCTTTTTCAGTTTTTGCTCCACCTTAAGGGCAAGTTGATAGGTTTGATGGACTATTTTTGGGCTCATTAAACTAATTTCTTCTTGGATGTTCCACCGTAGACCATTTAGGTCCCTAGCAACCTTAAGACTCTCTTCTTCCACCGCATGAGATCTAAGGATAAGTTTATGAAATTCCTCTATATAGCTACTGACATCAAGGTCTTTTTTTCTTAAGTTTTTCCTCTTCCTATGAATTTGCACTTCATAGTCATCAGGAAGATATACTTCTTTGTTTTTGACTAACATCCCTTTCCAAGAAGAGATGGGTGCTTTGCCCATTTTCTTCCTTTCATCTTGCACAAATTTCCACCATGTGAGAGAAGCTCCTCTCATCCTTGACTTGGCTACCTTGACTCTCTGGGCTTTAGTTATTCCTTCACATTCAAAATGGTTGTCCATGCCTTCTATCCATTCTAGGACTACTTCTGCCTCCATCTTACCAATGAACAATGTCAATCCTTCCAGTGATTTACCACTCAAGGCCTTCAATGACTTCAAGAAAGGTTCTTTCTCTAGGACAGGATTAGGTTCAGGTATTTTGTCTATCTTTGACACTTCTTTACCCTTCCCTTCTACTCCTTCTACCTTTACCAACACTTCATCTGCCTTGGTTTCTACCTCACCAAGATTACTCTCCAATTCTAGCAACTTCTCCTTCAAGAGTCTATTCTCTTCCTCCTGATCATCCACTTTCTTTGCCAACTCTGCATTGGTCACCATGCTATTGTCTCCTATAGATTCTAGTGAGGACATCTACTCACCTAGCCCAAATCTTATAGGCTCTGATACCAATTTGATGGGGTTCACCTAGTTGGTGTTGCTCAATTCCACCAACTCACCAGGCCTAGTTGCTCTCTATAACTCCAAGTACTTCTCAGTCTCTTCTATGGCTTGACTCTTTACCTTTCCAAGGTGTTTTCTTCAAGTGTTTTGGCTAGGAACCCTACCAATTCACAGTGCTTCACATGTGCTCAATTATGGCTTCTTGGCTTCAAGTTGTCAAATTGACCTCCTACTAACATGAGTTGATGCAGAGGTGTGGAGGTGTCTTCTAACATGCTTTTAATGAATTTAGGGTCCATTTGAGGTTTTCAATCATTAGGTTTCTTATCAATTTCAAAATCTTGCCTAGAAAAGGGCTACAAGGAATTAGCCCAATTCGGCCTCCTAAAACCGGTTTTTTAGGGCTTGAGTGAAAATGGTCCAAAACACCCCCTAGAAAGTTTGGTTTTCCTTCAATGGTTCATCTAACCTCAATATATTTTTTTGTTTTTGTCTTCTTATTCCATCGTACAATATGCTAACCCCAAAAATGAGGGTTTTGTAGGGTTTATAGGCCTTCTAGTCGACAATGAATGGTCAAGTTGGGGTTTGAGCATTAAATAACCTTTTCAAGGCTTCTCCTTGCATTGGAAACTCTGTCCCAGCTCTATGGACCCCTCCAAAATCTTAGATAGTGATTTGGTGTTCACCCCTGCACTTTGCACCATATTTTCACCTTATTTCCTCTAGTCGGGTTGCTCCTAGACACACCTAGAACAAGGTGATAGTCATATTGAAACTCTTCTCCAACATCTTCCCCTACATATGTATACTGTATAGGTGGTTTCGCTTCATGTCCCAACAATTCGTGATGGCAGCACGTGTGGAGTTCATGGGGCAACCATTTTTACATGAAACTGCTATATACAAGCCAAAACTGGCTGTTTGCAAACTAAAGCAAGGAAACACTAATGAAAACTGTCTACAAAGATTTAAATTGAACCAAAAATACTGTAACACACTAGAGAAACTCAATCCATTTCTGGAACAATGGATTCAATCTATTTTCAATTCCAAAATGAGTAAAATAAAGCCAAAATGTTGCCAACTAGTCTGAAAATGAGTAGTTTCAGATTGTTGAACTCACAAAACACATTCTCCAGCCTTGGTAACCATGCAAGAGAGGGTGCTTATAACTTTTCCCATGTGTAAAGTCATCCTAGGGTGTTGGAAAATCCCTAACTCCATCGCTAACCAATTTAGGACAAAAGTTGTCATGACAACTTTCAAAAGTTGTCATGACAACTTTCAAAACTTGTCATGACAACATTTTGCAATTTTGCACTTTTACACTTTTTGGTCTTCCCAACCCATGAGACCTATTCTAAGTCATCACACATGAATTTTAAAACATTTCTAATACTAATTTAACCCTCGCTAATTCCTATACCAATTTTTGACACTTTTGACCATCAAGAAGGTCAATTTGCCTACTCAAACTCACTATTTACACAAAAATGCAAACCTAAGAAGAATGAACTCAACCTAGGCCTACATTGACTCAAAACACTAAGTCTTGGACCCTCCTAGAGTCCTTATTCACTACTGATCTGGCTAGGGTCAGTTCAAGCCAAAATTTTGATAATCTAGTTGATGTAAGAAAAAAGGGTCGTGTGAGAAATATACCACCCATCATCAAATTAGTAAGCACATTTTGTGATGAGTGTGTGCAAAGAAAGAAGACTATATTTAGCTTCAAGACAAAAGAAAACAACACCTCAAGACCACTTGAACTTGTACATACAGATCTATGTGGTCTGACTAGGACAAGAGCTCTTGTCGGTGAAAGATATTTTATGGTCCTCATTGATGAATATTCAAGAATGACATGGGTCACTTTTCTACAAGATAAATCACAAGAATTTGATAGAATAAAGATCTTTTGAAAGATGGTAGAAAATGAAAGTGGATGCAAGCTGAAATTCCTAAGATCCAACCGAGATGGAGAGTTCACATCAAATGAGTTTCAAGATTACTGTGAGAGACATGGAATCGGAAGACAATACTCAGCCCCCAAGATAGCATAACAAAATGGTGTGGTAGAAAGGAAGAATAGGACAGTTAAGGAGATGGCCAGAACCATGTTGAATGAGGCAATTTTGTCAGATATGTATTGGAAGGAAGCATTTCATACTGTAGAATATACTTTGAACTGGGTTTAGTTGAGAACAAACAATAATATCACATCTTATGAATTGTGGTATGACCGGAAACCATTAGTCGAATACTTCAAAATATTTGAAAGTAAATGTTTTATCAAGAGAGACATGGATGGTTTAGGTAGTTTTGAATCCAAGAGTGATGAAGGGATCTTCCTTGGCTACTCAAATCACACTAGGGCCTAAAAATGCTACAACAAAAGACTAAGAAGAGTCATTGAGAGTGTTCATGTAATATTTGATGAGGATATGCATAAAGGAAGACTAGCACAAGTGAACTAGTATGATGATTCTAGTGATGAAGGTGAAGAAGCTCAGTCAAACAATGAACCAAAAGAAGCATATAATAGGGTCCCTAATTGGTATATGCTGAAAAACTATGTGGAAGAGAAGATTCTGGGTAATAAGAGTGATGGTGTGAAAACTATAAGAAGACTTTCCTGGAATGATGAACAAGTCAATTTCTGCCTCATGACTAAAATGGAACCTAAGACATTTTATGAGGCCAGCAAAAGTCAAAAAAGATTTTTGGAAGAAGAGTTGTAGCAGATTGAGAAGAAAAAGTTTTGGGAATTAGTCCCTAGACTGACAGACAAAAACATTATTGGCACCAAATGAGTCTACCAGAACAAGATGAATGAAGAAGGTAAAATTGTTAGGCATAAAGCTAGACTTGTATGCAAGGGTTACTCTCAAGTAGAAGGCATTGAGTTTGAAGAAACATTTGTACCAGTAGCTAGACTAGAAGCAATTAGGATATTTTTAGCTTTTTCAGCCCACAAAGGTTATAAAGTATATCAAATGGATGTAAAATATACCTTCCTCAATGCAAATTTGGAAGAAAAAGTGTACATGGAGAAATCATAAGGGTTTTGATTACATGATGATGAAACCTTTGTGTGTCGGTTGAAGAAAGCCTTGTATGGTTTAAAGAAGGCTCTTAGAGCATGGTATTCAAGGTTAGATAAGTACTTGAAAGATCAAGGATTCAAAAAGGGTAGTGATGACAACAATCTATACATCAAAGCAGTTGGAAACCACATGATTATTGTGGCTATGTATGTAGATGACATCATTTTTGGAGGTAACATGAACAGTCTATGCAAGGAATTTGTTGATCAGATGAAAAAAAAATTTGAGATGTCCATGCTTGGAGAGATATCATTTTTTCTTGGTTTGCAGGTCTCACAATGAGACAAGGGAGTTTTTGTCTCTCAAACCAAGTATACTCGGGACATGTTGAAGAAATTTCAAATGGAAGACAAAAAATTGATAAGTACCCCCATGGTGACCGAATGCAAGTTGAGAAAGGATGATGAATCACCAGTAGCAGATCAGACATTGTATAGATCTTACTACTTCTAGATCGGATATAGTGCAGGAAGTATGCATTGTGGCTAGATTTAAAGTTGCACCCAAATAGTCACATGTAAATGCAGTTAGGAGGATATTCTAGTATACAAAAGGGACACTTGATTATGGGCTATGGTATCCCAAGAAAGGGGATTTTATCTTGCATGCCTACACTGATCTTGATTGGGTAGGCTGCATTGATGACTGGAAGAGAATGAGTGGTGGTGCATTCTTCTTAGGTAACCAGTTGGTCTCATGGCACAACAAGAAACAGGATTCAATTTCTCTATCTACTAATCAGGAAAAATGTATTGTTGTTGCCACATGATGTTATCAAGTGTTATGGATGAAGAAGGCCCTCAAGGATATTCCGGTAATGTTGTCTGGCCCCATTTCCATCTAGTGTGACAATTCCAATGCAATTAACATATCAAAAAATCTGGTTATGCACTCAAGGACAAAGCATATTGCCATCAAATATCATTTTCTTAGGGAGAAGGTGGCAAATCAGGAAGTCAAGGTAGAGTATGTCCCTACAAATGAACAAGTGGCTAATATCTTCACCAAGCCTCTACTAGGAAACACATTTGAGTATATGAGACACAAGTTAGGAGTGATGTCACCTGCTTCATGCACTTAAATGTGTATGAAGATCTATGGTTCAAGGGGAGTTCATTGTTAAATCTCCTATCTCTTTGACCATATGCTGGACACAGGGGGAGATAAGTGATTATGCTGCAGTACCAGCATGCTTGAGCTTTTGGGTTGTACTCAGTGTCTTTTTTTAAAAAGTTCTTTCAATGTCTATTCAATTTATACTTTAATAAATATCAATCGGACCACTGAGTGAAAGGAACACTAGACATGTTTACCGAAAGAAGAAATTGTAGAAGGGAATTATTGTAGGAATACCCAAGAGAGTTTTATGATTACAGGAATCTACTTTCCCAATTGGTAGCACTCATAGTACAATCACATTTTATTCTTATATGATATCGGTTGAGCGGATAGTCGTCAAAGGGGGAGAATACACTGTATAACTGGTGGAGAATGAATTATATGGAGGGATGTCCAGACCCTTTGTCATTGTTGTAAAAGGGGAAGAATGGTCCAATGGACCGAGTGAAGGAACAAAGTGAGTTGACATCAATGCCAAAGGAGGAGATTGTTGGCATTATGTTGTCATTGATGTCAACCGACATGGAATGGTCACCTGTGAGTTAGTAGTAGTGACTGGTATGGGTGAAGTAAGTAATCATGTCAACCGGTATGAAGGATGGAGTGTGTAAGTAGACATAAAAGGTATGTTACTAATACACATGAAGTGCATCATCTACCGGTAAAGTAGGACCACCGGTGAGTAAGCAAGAAGTAAAGAAGAACAGAGGGTTGTGATCATTGATATACAGAGAGAAGTATAAAGAAGTTGATAAATGGACTTAGTGGATGAACTAGTATGTTTGATGGAAGGCCAAGATGATCCACCGACAAAGGAAATGTTAGCAGGTATGAAGGTCCACTAGTGAAGTTAGGTTATATCGGTAAGGTGAGTTGAACCGATAGTGAGTCTTGGTCGGTGAAGGATGTCAAACAGAGTTTGCAGTATGAGCATAGGTGGATGTCAACAAAGATGACAAGAGGACACCAAGTGATGAGCACACAGAGGTCGACAAAGTGTTCATCGGTGTGATAGTTGACAAGTAGGTCAACATTAATGAAAAACATGCAAATCATGGGATGATCTCATCATTGTACTCATCCTTGTACTCATTGGTTGAAGGAAACAGTTGATCCATTAAAGGTGATTGACAGAGTAACACTGAAAATAATGTTGTAGACATCTAAAAATAGAAAATGTGCATTGGAAGGAAGGGATATGGCAGTGATGTTTGATATGGTGCAGATCATCATTCTAAAAAAATGGATCCAATCAGATTTGATACGTATTGAGTTGGTAGAGGAAAACCCTATCATGCCACCATTTGAATGTTGCTTTTGGCAGGAACCCTCAAATATAAATATGTGAACTCAAGACTAAAGAGATTGATATTGAATGAGAGTTTTAAGAGAAAAGAGACCTTGAGATAGAAGAGAGGCTATCTGTCTGAGAGTTCCCTTCACAAAGAGTTACAGTATGGAGTTAGCAGGCTCAACCGGTGAGAGGTTCTACCTAATAGAGACAGAGTAACCAGTTAACTATTATAGTCTTAATAATCAAGTATAATGGTAGAGATTGAATGATTAGGAAGGCATCCAAGTGTGGTACTGTATAGGTTGAGGATCTAATAAAGAGAAGAAAGGAAGAAAGTAAACAGAAAGTAAACATAGAGAAATCTGATAATCGGTAGTAGAAGGATCAGTGAAACTGAGGAAGGTGATAACTAATAGATATCAATTGATCGGGTGTTGCAGAACTCATTTGCAACTAGGTACTATCATTGCATTAAAATCATATTTCATTGTATTACACCTAGCTAGTGCTTGGTGCATGGGTTGGTGCCCTAAATCAGTAGGGGTTGGTGCTCCTTGGGTTGGTTCCCTAAATCATTTTAACATGTTGTTTCATTATGAGGTTGGATTGGAGTAGTAGAATACAACAATATTTCTCATCGAGGTTTTTCCCACATAGGGGTTTCCTCGTACATCAAGTGTTGTGGGTTATGCATTTGTGTGTTTGCCTCTTTTGATATCCTCTCATATCTTATCGGTTTGATTTCTTAGTGTTTAGGTTGTTAATTGGTACTCAAAGTTTGGTTTAAAAAGAAAAGGTTTTTGGGAACCACTAATTCCCCCCTTCTCAGTGGTACATTGTGTTCAACAAGGTATGATTCATATATCTGTGTTGAAAATTTTATGAACTAGTTGATACAAGATAAATTTGTCCTTTGAAATTTTGAATGTAATTTTTTTCTTAAACCTATGATAATTAAGGAGGTTATTCATTGTATAATCTCTTGATACCATATTTTGTATGGTCTTGGGCCTAATCATAGGCTACTTTTTTTAGAATATTTATATAATACTTTGAATTTAGGCTTCATTCTTTTTCTATATTTTTTGGAGCTTGGTTGAATTTTGTCTTCTTAAGGATAATGGTATTGTTGATTATAAGCCATAGGACCTTTTTACAAATATTTAATTTGATAATAACTTGGGATAAATAAATAACCTACACTTTTTTTAATAGACTATTTATATTGGATCAAGTTATTAATTATATCTAGATGAGACAAAATTTTACTCCCCATTATATATAGTCATAATATTCACCATTTATTAGTCCAACAAACTATATCTCTTAAATTTTAATGTTTACCCAACCCTTATATCCAATTCAACATACCATCTACTTCAAAGATCTTATTTTCATGTAAAATAGTTACATATTTTAATTTTATGATCCCCATGGTGTTGTCAACCTTTTTGTTTGTCAAAATAAATAGGTTTCTTAAATTTATAAACTAATAATTTCTCTCATATGTTCTTTCATCACCTTTCTATAGCCAAGTACAACTAGGCTATCCTACACCTAATTGTAGATTCCACACCTATGTTTTCTATATAAGAGTTTTAAACCTTGCTCATGAGATTAGAGCTTGATTTGTACTTGATCTATTTTTTCATCCTTCCCCTAATAATATTATTTTGTTGCATGTAGTTAATTATGGATCTAATGATATAAATTATGCTTCTCTTCAAGTAGTTGATGTTGTCTTTCCTAATCAACCCCTTAAATTTCTTGGGGCTTATATGTTAGTGATGGAGTCTTTAGAATCTATGGATGATACTCACCATTAAATCAACGGTTTTTAATATGGTTGCTTGGATTGGATCTACTATTTGCAGAGCATCACTAACTATGATCCTTATCAAAATTGGTTAGAAAAGATGCATTCATCCTTGATATTTATTTTTAGTCTATTAAGCTAAAGGATTCTAATGTGGGCTAGAAATACCTTGCCTTACTAAAATAAATAATCACATCTTCCCTATACTTTTACTACTCCTATGGTGTTCATGTAGTAGCAACATCATTCTCTAATTCACATGATATTAACTTGTAATTTGTTAGAATCACTAATAGAAATAAATCTAAAACACCTATATATATGTGTTACAATTACAACTACATCCATAAGCCATCTCAATAAAGTAACTATTTTGAATTCAACCACACAAACCTTCTTCACCAAACATGTGATAGGTCAAGTTGAATTAGCACATATACTACTCAAAACCAGGGAGCATTTCATACACTTCATAAGGTAGCTTAATCTAGTATAATAGGTTGTCCATGTACAATATTTGAGTGAAGCACATGCTAAAACTCAACTACATGTTGGCCACATAAAATGTGTAATAGGTCTAACTAAAGAAGATTATATACAGTTCTAGATAAGAGAACATGTCTTGTAGATGCTACTAAGGATCTAGATTAGATTGTTCTAAAGGACATGCAATAACAATCTCTAGAAGCACACACATTAAACTATTGCATAATTTTAGAACACGAACTAGGTCATCTAGAAACACAATAACTAGAATGATAAAATAAAAATTATTCTCCTTTATGTCACAACTCTATAAACTATAAATAATGATCTATAATATATGTATGAATACACTCCATTAAAACCATAGGACAGAACTCCTGAGCATGAAGAAATGTAGATCGCAATAGGTCACCATACTAAGCTCACTATCTAGGTGACCTATGTTAATCACTCTGGATAAGACTTCAAAAAAACTTAAACCAACATGAGTAAATTCATCATGATATTATAGACATATCCCGACTATTCCATTGTTGGAATGCACTGATACCAGCAGTAAAATAAGAGGGGGGGTGAATCAGTTTACTCACAAGTATAACAATTAATTCAATTATAAACCTTATACCGGACTAGAACATAATAAAAGATATATCATGAAAACATAACACACATAACACCAATATTTTGACTTGGAAAACCCGAAAAGGGAAAAACCACGGTGGGAAACCCTACCCACATTCAAATGAATACTCTATAGTAGTATTATGAATAATTATAATGGGGTTTGCACTTGCAAAAAGACTAATAGCCTAGAGCACACTATTCATCACATAGGGAAGTCTCACTAACTTACATAAACATCGAACTAAAATTTAGAAAGAAATGAACTATGAAAGTAGCACCTACTAATGCCTGATATAGTTCCAGTTAAGCACTAATGTCTTCTCTACAATACAAAACCTTTCCAACCTTCACTTGAATGATATGACTCTATTCGCACATAATCCTTTCTCTCATAATGCACAAATAACCACCCATCACCATCGATTTTTAAATTACATGAATAAGTCACCTATAAATATAGATAATCATCCTTATTGACAAGGTCGGTTAAACCCTAAATCCATAAACCCATAATTACATAAATTATATCACATGATACCACCAAACCAATATAATGGTTTACATTACATAGCATAGGCCTAGATCAAATAACGAAACAATTATATCTACCAGAAATTCTACTAAGACCAAAATCCAACATGCTTCACCAACCGGTAGAAACCCTTTGTGAAGTAACATAAAGTTTAACCAGATCCAAATAGGACCATCATAACAACACGCCATCCAATGAAAAGTCACCAAATTCTCGGGACACAATCAAGAAACACCTTTAGCATGAAAGAAACCAATTCCATAAGCCGAACCCAAAATCCACTAACCAAGTCACCAAAACAACATACCAGTAAAGCTAACCGAGATAGCAGAGGCAATTCGGTAAAAGAAAATACCAAAAGTGCTAATATCCAAAGCATAAAATCATGAACCAAAAAATATAGAAATCATGTAACCCACCAGAATAAGCATCCAAGACCGATTCCAGAGATCTGATCATATCACATCAGAATCATAGCCAAAACCAAGAAGATCACCAAGACTAACTGGGATAGATCCAATCGGGATAGTCTCCAATTGGATATAGTGTTGACATTAATGACAACACTTAACCAAATCTAGCATATTGCAAACAATCTCCTACTTTGGCATTGATGGAAACACTGAATGTGAAAAACATCCAAGTCCCAAGGAATGCCAACAATCTCCAAAAGAGAAAAGGTTGATCTAAATAAAACACCACCAAAAGATCTGACAATTTTTCACATTAATACCTTCTCCCCCTTTGACATCAATGACAAAGGATAGATACTAGACCAAGAGTACTAAACCAAATAGCTAACTACTCCCCCTAAGTAGTAGCACCATCTTGATCAATCTGGATCAGAAAAGTATGTCTGATAAGATCATCGGATTGATGCATCTCTGCATCTCTAAGCTTCTTTTAGAGGGTTGGTAACCCCCAACCGATCTTTGAGATATTCAAAAGTGTCTTTAGGCAATGGTTTCATTAGAATATATGTAACCTGTTCCTTACTAGGCACATAAACCAATCTAACTTCCTTTGCTTCATCCTTTTCTTTCAAGAAATTATACCTTATGAATATGTGTTTTGATTTGGAATTAAATGCCAGATTATTTGACTTATCAATAGGAACAGTATTATCACAATGAATAACAATAGGCTCATCACAACTTACCCTTATATCCTTTAACATTTGTTTCATCCATAAAATCTAAGTACAGTTGGTAGCAACTGCAACATATTTTGCTTCAGCAGTAGACAATGGAGTGCATGATTATTTCTTACTAAGACATGAAACCAGCTTCCTCCCAAGAAAGAATGCATACCATGTCACAAACTCGAGTAATGTGATGTACAAAACAAGGAAACCAAGGGCACACACCATGCAATAATCCCCAAAAATTTGATCTTTAGAATGATTTAGGTTTACATACTTGGGAGTCTTTGAATTTTATTGATTTGCTTACTCATTTTTCTATTTATTTGTCACTGTTGAATTTTCGGATGCTACCTGTGTCACTAGTTCATTGTTCTGAACTGATTCTTGCATTACCAATTCAGGTCTGATAAATTCATCTTCCAGTCCATAATCAAATGACCTGATCTGATAATTGACATGCTCATCCACCTTGACATTTATGCTTTCCATTATCCTATTCAATCTTTTTTTGTAACATCTATATGCTTTTCTCTTATTAGAATAACCCAAATATATTCCTTCATCGCTTCCAGGATCAAACTTTCCTAATGCATCATCTCTTCTAATGTAACATTTTCTTCCAAATTTTTTGAAATATCTAATAGTAGGAGTATGACCAAACCATAATTCCTAAGGAGTCTTACCGATATCACCTTTTATGTGTACTCTATTGAAATTATATATTCCCATATTGACAACTTCCCTCCAATATATATATATCATGTGATTTATCTTTTTTCATCATTGTCCTTGCTATATCCAAAATTGTTTCATTCTTTCTTTCCACTAATCCATTCTGTGGTGGAGTCCTAGGTGTAGAATGTTTTCTCCTAATACCATTCCTTTCACAAAATTTGTTGACCTCACCAGATGTAAACTCATCGCCATGATCTAATCTTAAGCACTTTATCTTCAACCCTATCTTAGTCTCAACCATAGCTTTAAAGATTTTGAATTTCTCAAAAGCTTCAAATTTTTCTTTCAAAAATGCTACCCACATCATTCTAGAATATTTATCAATAGGTAACATAAAATATCTATCACCTTGAAATATTTTAGTCCTTGTCGGTCCACACAAATCAACATGAATGAGATCAAGAATTTCATTAGATTTATCATTTATACTTCTAAAAGAAGTTCTAACTTCCTTACCCATTTAAAATTATCTACATACCAGATTATGAGGTTTAACAATCTTGGGCAAATCTCTGACAACCGATATTGAACTGATCTTTACTATGCAATTAAAATTTACACGACACATCCTCTTATTCCATAACCAACTTCCGTCAATCTGAGAAATCAAGCAAGCCTTCTCACAAGAGTTCAAATCAAATATATTACCTTTGGTCTGAGTTCTGGAAGCAATCTCCAATCCAGATTTATTGATGATCTTACATTTTCCATCCTTGAACTACAAAAAAAATCCTCTATCCACAATCTAACCTACACTTAAAAGATTGTTCTTTAAGACTTCAACATAATAAACACTATCAATATTAGTCTTACCATCCAGTGTTATTGTTCCTTTGCCTTTGATCCTACATGCCTTGTTGTCTCCAAATCTAACAATCCACCATCGAATTCTTACAATGATAAGAAATTTCTTTTTTCACCAGTCATGTGATGCGAACAACCACTATCTATAACCATTCATCCTTCTCTTCAATTTTTGCAGCTAAAGCCTTTTCTTCAATATGTGTTGTATCAATGATAGATTCCAAAAAATCATCCTTAATACTAATAAAGAGCCAATCTTTGCCGGATGAGGCACCATTATTGGATCCACTCACAGGTTCATCATCATCATTATTAGTAATACCAAAATTATCATCACCGACATAATAACATGATTTATCCTTATTTTTTCTAAATCTAGATCTGCTCTAATACTCAAGATTAGGCTTGTAATTCCTCACAAATATTTCATGATTCCTAGAAGCTCTTTCAGGATATCTAGATGCAAAATGACCAATATTATTGCATGAAAAACATTTAAAAGGGACGTTTCTTTCATTCTTAATTCAAGCTAGTCATTTAGGAATTCTTCTAGCAATCAGCGCTTCCAGCTCTTCAAGTTCTCTTTCTTCTTTCTCAATTTCCTCCATATCCTTAACATACATCTCTTTCCAATCCATCTTTTGCTTACCCGAGGAAGATGCTTTAAATGTAGTCTCAGTTTTAGCAGCACTCTAATCTCCAAGTTCTTGAAGTTCAAAATGAATCAATTTCCCAAGTAATGTATCTGTGGTCAGAGGGGTACTTGACATTGTCCCGAGTTCACTAATAGTAGTAGCCTTCATCTTGTAATTTGGAGGTAGAATTCTCAGAACTTTTGACACTATCTCATCCTCACTAACTGATCCACCATAGCATTTTATACCCATGACAATCTCATTGACTCTATCCATGAAAGTGTTGGAATCCAATAACACTTGGTGGGGGGGGGTGTGGATGAATCAGTGTTATACCAAAATTATCAATTTTGGCCTTATTAAAACATGCATACACCAACTGGTATACCGATACATACAAAATTGAAAGAAGCAAAGCAATCAATAAGCCAATCACATTAATTAAAACCATAACACACATAATTATATATGGAAAACCTCAAAGAGGAAAAAACCATGGTGTAATTTGTGACCCACAATATCAATTCACTGGCCATATGAAGAATTATAACAAAATATAGGGGTCTGCACTTACGTGAAGTCTCACAACCTAGAGGACATTGTTGAATCACAAAAGGAGCCTCATTGACTACATACAAACCTAGACTACAATCCAGAGAAGTGTTGAACTACAAAAGATAGTATCTCTTATGCCTGAATACTCCTTTACACAAATATCCTAACATACATGATCTCTCAGATATATTTTGCATCTCCTTCATTATTTTATTCCTAATACATATTTGCATCATATCACACCATAAATCAAAATGATCTAATCCAACTGACCTATATACCCTATACAATTTATCATGCCTTATGTCGGCGTACAAAGATAATTACAATATCAATATACATGTCGACTAGATAACATATATACATGAATATCAAAAACAATTGCCGATGCCGGATCCAAGAGATGTCAGACTCCAATACCAATAACCTTATTCTAAACCATGTCGGCCGGTATTGTCAATAACCAAAGAATTCCTTTCACCCTGGCAGTACCGGTGTACTGTATGTGAAGTGCCTGCTAGTACACAACTGAACCAAAACATGAAGCCAGAATAAGCTGCCATGTTGCCATCAATGACAACATAGTGAAACCAACCAATTGAGTGTCAATTGCCAACAATCTCTCCCTTTCGCATTGATGGCAACACTCATGTGAAAAATGGTCATGGTTAATTTCATCTATCGGTTTCATCCTGCTTGCTCCCCCTGAGCTAAATATTCATTACTACAAAATAATGCATACTTCCATAGTTTTCCATCTATATACTACCCCTAATGTATACAACTCCCTCTTTTCTTTTCACATCTATATCACTCCCATTTTGATATCATTGCCATCAAAATTTCCAAAAAGAATACCAAAAATCCAAACTGTACAATGAGAATCCCAAAAATATCTTACCAAAGCTTAATGTATTTGAAAATATCTGGGTAATCCTTCTCCAAAAGCTCAAGGTAAGTATCCCAACCAGATTTGAAAGTGCTAGAAATAGATGCAAGTTCACTTAGCATATGGGCAAAGGACACTTTCTCTTTTAGCTATACTGGTGTGGGTTTCCAACCATATATATACACTCCTTCTTATGTACACCAAGTGAATCCAACTGGGGACTCACCAAACCTCTCAGACTTCTAGCTCTTCTTATGATTTTTGTCTTTTTCTTTCTCAAGAGCAAAAACTTGAGCTTCCAAAACCAAAATTTGACCATCAATGGATGTAGTCAATGAGTTTAATCCATCAAAAGAATTGGCTATACTTGCAATTTTCTCCTGGAATTCCTTAATCTTCTCATCCAAATTAAATGTAAGAGAATCTTTGTTACAAAATACTCTATATATATTTGTACACTTCTTTAAAGAATTATCTATCAATTTCAATTTCTCATCAATTTCCTTTCTCTCAGACTCAATCATCCAATCAAATGAATCTCTTTTAGCATGTGTGAACCTCTCCAGTGCTTGCTACTTTAAAATCTGCTGCAAGGATTGAAAATCCTTTCAAATGTGCTTTGTAATTATCTTAAGCTTGTCAGATGAGCTCGCTTCTCTGTCATTCTTGCAATCTAGGACTAGTCTATGCAAAACAGTGATAGACTGATCAATAATCCATTTATCCATAGATCCCTCCTTCATTAATTTTTGTGCAGCCATCATCATGAGTTCAATGAGACTCATCTTAGTTATGTTTTTCTTTTCAACCTACGAGGTGTCAATTGACAACAATGATACACCTACTACTGGTTCCTTTGTAGGATCTGTAACCTCATCCTGTACATGTGTATCTATAGGACTGTTGTCCTCAACATTAGTCTCCTATACATTATCAACCTTTACACTCTTTGTATTTTCTGGTATCCCAATATTTTCCTATACATTTGTATCTACCGGGGGCTTAATTACCGCTATCTTAATGTTTTTCAAAATTGAGGGTGAAGTACCCATAATACCCTTTCCTTTTCCTTCAACCGAGGTGTCTGCAGTGTCTGTCTTTGATTCCGGTGAAGTAAAGAAACCTCGGTTCTCTTCAAAGAAATTAACCCATGCCTTGTGGGTCTCCTTGATTATCTCATTTACCCTTCCTAGCATCAGATTGGTCATTTTATGTTTGTTGTTAAAGACTTTTCTATCTACAACCTCAAGTGTCCTATCCATCTCCTCTAGAGTAATAGAAATATAAACAGATAAAAACTCTTGAATTTTTATGTGCTTGTCTTCTTGCATTGCTTATAGTCTCCTAGCATCTAACATATCATACAATTATGCTGGTATTTGGTCTTCAATTTCTATCAAGGCATTCTTATAAATATCCAAATATAACAATACTGCCTCCTCTACCTCTCTTTGTTCATCATTCTCTAAATGATCATAGTAAAATTGTATATTCTTTAACATGCCATCATTTGTTATTTCATCTACTAACTTTGTGCAAGTTTTTGGTGGAATGATAGTTACATTACCAGATTGAATTGTCGTATCAATGGCATTCTTCTTTTTTTTTTTTTTGCAGTTATGGATGGAGCTGAAGGTGTTACTTTTGGTGCTTTCTTCTTTGTTGGTAACTTGAATGTAACTTTCCTAACCAGTTGCTTTTTAGCTTCTATCTTGGTTTTCTCAGTTTTATTCCTTATAACCCTTTTGAAAGACAAGGGTGTGTCATCCTCAGATTCAGACTCTACTATAATAGACTCAATGAACACTTTTGGTTCTTTTCTCTTCATGCCTTTCTTCAAGACAACATCAATCAATACTTTGATGTCCTGTGGGAACTTCTCAACAAAATTACTTGCCTTTCCTTCTCGATTCTCTCTTTTCTTCTAGTTGAACTCTGTTTCAACCTCTTGTGTCTTGTGCTTAGCAACACCACATGGCTTCTTAGCCTCATCAACAGGTGCATCAATCAACATTTTTGCATAAGCATCTAAAATTTGTCCATCAACTTCATAGCCCATTTCCTCAATCCAGATCTTTTGGGGTTTAACCGCTTCCATGAGTGTTTCATCTTTCTTTACCATGAAGCATATGTCAGTTGAGTATTTCTCAACAATGTGCTGAGGAACCCTTTCTCTAGATTTCATAGCTTTCTGGAATGCTTTAAAATGTCCCCCTACTTTGTCATCTCTTTGACTACATAATGTAGCAATTGATTATTTTAATTGTCTCCCTACCGGGATGTCAAATGCCCATTGCCTTTTCCCAAAGCTGGGAATCTCATTCATGGAAAATAGAATTAAGCAGACAATTAAGTTGCCATACCGGAAAGTTCCTTTCTTTTCTCCTTTAATCTTTCATAGGTTTATCAATAATTCATCTAACATCTAACCACATAGATCCAATTTCTCATTTTTTCTCATCGTCTTATAAACTGCAAAAATGCAAGAGCTAGAAACAGAATTCATTGGGTTTGACTGAGTTACCTTATAACTGATGACCATGCTACTGAAACTGATGTTTGTGTCGGTAATAGTGCTTATTCTCATAGATCGCCTATCTCATGTTGTGTTGGTGATTTTATTTACATAATCATTAGAAACCTTCTTATTTGGATGTTTCCCAAACTGTGGTAAACTAGTGAGTGCCCTGATGGATTCATTGGTGATCTTGTAAAGTCTATCCAAATAGATAAACTCTCCATTACTCTGCTCAAAACATGCCTAATGATTTCATATTTGAATTCTACAATGTCCAGAATGTTGGTAAACTCTAAGTATTCAATGTGCTTGTATTCAGGTTTGATCTTTCCAAAATCTCCCATTACCTCACTCATGTACATGCCCTTTATGTCGGATATCCCCAAATCCTCAATGTGATAGTGTATGTATGCCCTAACATCTTCGACATACACAACTCCTTCTGTAACACAAGAAAATGCTCCAACCGAATCTTCCAGGGTAGCCACATGCGGATACCACTTTAAAATTGGCCTGGGACGGTCCTTGAACTCAACAATAGTCGGGTTTGCAACAAAGATAGGAAATGATGATGATTTTTCTTCCATTATTAAAGATAAATACCTGTTAATTTCTTTCGGTGAAAAAACCTATCAAACTCTTTTAATCACTGGTGAAATCGCTCAAGAAGATATTTGATCGCACTGAATCACCTTTAATTTCTCTTAATCACTCTTAATCAATCTAAATTGAAGGTGATCAATAATAAAGTAGATTCAACCTTTTATTCTCCAAATAAAACCCTAATCTTTCATTGCCATCAATGACTTCCGTTGAAAGATATCGGATCTTGAACAAAACATATCCATGCTGGATAAGCATCTCCAATGTCTGGAACATTTTCTAGAACCTCTTCCTAGGGCATATGCATCATCTTCATGAATTTTGCCTCCCCCTAAGGCATCTTTCTTAGTTACCAAATGAGCTTCCTGTCGGTGCAGGAGAAACCTCTTATTATGGATAAGTAACCGATGCATTCCCATTTGCAGATTGATCTTTAGTCTTCCTGACCCATCTCTGGGTATGATCTTGCCAAATTTCATTAACCTTCTCTTTCCCTTTCTCATTTCATCCTCCATTACTAGCTAGTGGGTTTCTGCTTCTACAGAATTTCAATATGTCCAACCTCATTACATGCATAACATGTAACATTGTTCTTTTGAATTGCTTTGCTAAAACCGATATAATTGCTTGACTTGAACTGATTAGCCATATGTCCAAATTTTCCACAAGCATAGCATTTAAAATTCATTCTGCAATCTTTTGTCTTATGACCATACTTATTACATTTAGAACATTGACTGGGAGTAGAATCAGGGTTCTAATTTACTCTATTTCTACATTGCCTAGCCATGTGACCAAATCTATTGCAAACAAAACATCTTCCATTAAATTTATAAGCATTAAATTGCCTTACTGATGCCTTGTGGTTTTGATCTTCATTAGCAGTACCGAAACTCTGTCCTTGCTCAAATCCAAGTCCATTGGAATATCCATTTTGCCTTTGTCTCTTCAATAACTCATCTAATTGTGCTAAACTAGTCTTGAATCTATCTTTATACTCACTTGTAGTAGTCAGGTCTTCTCTCAGAATTATAATTTGTCTCTCTAGCTCTTGTTCATTACTTTGGGATTGTACTAAATCAGTTCTCAACATATCATTCTCATGAACCAACCTACCACATTCTTCAAATTTGTTCTTCAAAGATACAACAAGATTTTCTTCATTTTTCTTCCTGTCTTCAATCTCCTTAGACATTCTCATAATTATAGCTTCCATTTCATGACCATGTTCTCTGAACTCAATTTCTAACATTGTTCCTTAAAGTGCATCTTTCTCTTCATCATCCTGATTTTCTAAATTCCCTTCCTCCTAGCCTAAATAGACAAGAACCTTGATGGTATGATGAAAGAATAAGTATCCGGTAGATTACTAAGAGGGGGGGGGTGAATTAGTAACTAGAAAAACTGATACAAACTTCCCAAACTAAAATTATCAATGTAATATCACTGTCAAGATCAATACTCATAAGAATACTCAACATCAACCGGTTAATTGTTACAACAACTTAATATTACATGATTTAACTTTTAAACATCTAAATGCTTCATCATATGTCAATACTTCATTTCTCAATGCTTCTGGTTATCATGCCATATCATAAATATTTAATCAAATCAACAATAAGATCATAACCACAAAAATATTCATCACATGACACAAGTATTTATGCATGAAAAACCAAAATAGGTAAAAACCACGGTGAGATGAGACTCACAAGAAAATATTTGAACTCTTCTGAAGTTTGCCCTGTTAGGAGCCAAGCTTGTTAAGGCTTTTACAAAAGTCCTGTTAAGAATTGATCATGTTAGGAATCACTCAGTTAAGGGATTGACTAAAATTGCCTTATTAGAAGCAAATACCATGTAAGGAGTAACCTCAGTAAAGGATTTCAAAATCCAAACTAATGGACCACCTTGTTAGAGGATTTAATAAGTAACCAATCTATCTAGATAGCACTACATTTTCTTGATTAGATCCATTTAATCTTCTATCTACCTTTACTCAAACTACAGACTCATTCTCCAATTCGGCAACCACACACTCAACTAATTTCTGTCAATTCTTGCCAACACTAAAACAAAACAACTTCGTCAACCTTAAATACAAATCAATTAGGTTGGTAACATAACAAAAATCTAATCTTCTCATCATTGAGATTACAAACAAGTTGGTACAAGCATGACTGTTGGATTTTATAGCAATCTCTTCACATCAATCAAGAAAATCTCAACCACTCCTTGATTACCACTTCATTGAGCTCAGTAACTCATCACATGTTTTGCATTAGATGCAATACAATTTTTCTCCTTCCCTTGACAAACAATCAAATGTGCCAAAACAATTTGAACTTGTCTTCATACAATGACCTTATATGTCACCATCAGATCATAAACCAACAAAACCAATTCAACAACCTTAATCGGTTAGGGTTTAGCAAAAACAACTAGTAGGGTTTACTGGTTCCATAACATAAAAAGGGTTTAACCTTTTACTCCAATTTATCGGTTCAACTCACAAACTTACATACTGGTTCACAATAACCTTCACAAATCTCTTCCTACTAGTTACAAGACAATATCGACAATAACAACAATATCAATAATATCATTACTGATTCAATTGAGATCAATGACAACATAACATATCATTAATGCAATCTTTATGCAAATGTGAATAATCTCCCCCTTTGGCATTGATGGCAATACAAAATATCAACACCATTGCTTGTTGTTGCGATTGTGAATAGGAATCCCGGTTACATTACTAAGTATTCACATGCTCTCTCTGTCTTCAGTCTGTCACTAGTTTTCCTTCACATAATTCTTCTCCCCCTTTGACAAAAATGCTCAATTGAAAGTAAAACATGTAATTCCAAATTTACAGTGTGCATCAACAACATACTACAACTTGATACTCCCCTTGTGCAATACATCCACTTCTATATCAACCCTTGTAAAATTTTGCAAGTGATTTAGGGATTGATGCAGTCAACATCATGTTCAACTGACTTCATGAAGAGGGACAACCCCCAATTGACTTCTAAGATACTCAGAAGTAGTCTTAGGCAAAGGTTTGGTAAAAATATCTGCAAGCTACTCCTTTGTAGAAACATGCTCTAAGATAACATCTTTACTTTGAACTTTTTCCCTCAAGAAATGATACATCAATTCAATGTGCTTGGTTTGTGCATGCAAAATAGGATTCTTAGAAATATTAATGGCACTTGTGTTATCACATTAAACCTTTATAGGTTTGGAAATCTTCATCTTAAAACTTTCCAAAATGTGCCTCATCCAAATAGCATGTGTGCAATTCATATAAGCTGCAACATACTCAACTTGAGTAGTAGATTGTGAAATACAACTCTTCTTTTTGCTACTCCATGAAACAAGCCTTCCTCCAAGAAAAAATGATTCACCGGTTGTATTTATCCAATCATCAACATTTTGTGCCCAATCAACATCTGTGTATGCCCTCAAATCAAATTTTCCGCCATATGGATACCATAATCCATAGTCAACATTATCTTTCAGATATCTAAAGATTCTCTTGGTTTATATCACGTGTGTCTCCTTAGGATTCTTCTGGAATCTAGCAACTATGCCAACCGCATGGGCTATGTCCAGTCTATTGTGAACAACATAGTGTAACTTGCCAATCATTGACCTATATTCCTTCTCATCGACAGACTTAGATTCATCTTCCTTGGACAAATTACAACCTGTAACCATTGGTGTCCCAACTGGATTACAATCACTCATGCCAAAAGTATTCAAAACCTCTTTTACATACTTAGACCGTGTAATGAAAATACCATTCTTCATTTGTTGTATCTGCAATCCTATGAAATTTTGTATTTCCCCTACTAAAGACATTTCAAACTCATTTTTCATTTCATCTGCAAAACTATTGCTCATGACATCATTACCTCCAAATATAAAATCATCAAGAAATACTTCACTGACCAGTATTTCATCTCCTTTAGACTTGATATATATGTTACTATCATCACTAGTTCTCATAAAGCCTATCTTCATTAGATGTGTATAAATCCTTTCATACCATGCTCTGGGTGCCTGCTTTAATCCATATAAATCCTTATGCAATCTGCATACCATGTCTTTCTCATCAGTCAACGCATAACCATCTGGCTTCTCTATGTATACCTCTTCCTCCATTATCCCATTAAAAAATATAGACTGAGCATCCATTTGATATACTTTGAACTTCTTATGGGCTGCAAATGCAAGTAAAGTTTTGACACCTTCAAGTCTTCCTACTGGTGCAAACGTTTCACCATAATCTTCTCCTTCTTCTTGAGCATAACCCTTGCAGACTAATCTTGCCTTGTTGCAAACTACAACACCATCTTCATTCAACTTGTTCCTGTATACCCATTTAGTACCTATAACATTCTTATTTAGCAATCGGGGTACTATGGTCCAAGTATTGTTCTTCTCAATTTGATCCAATTCCTCCTCCATAGCTTTAACCCAATGATCATCACCAAATGCCTCCTTAGCAGTTCTTGGTTCAATGGTGGAGATCATACAATAATTCTCTCTTATTCTTCATTTGGTTAGTACTCCAACATCCTTATCTCCAATAATCTTCTCAGGATTGTGATTTAGTCTCACATATCTAGGAATAACATGATCATTATCTTCAAGTTCAACCTCTTCATTATCATCATATTCTTCTAAATTTATTTGTTCTGGTTAAACTGTTGCATTAGAATTTTCTTTACCGGTTTCGGATTTCACAGTTTATGGTTCCAAAAAAAAATGCAAGTATCTTCATCCTTCTTCTATGAACTGGTTCCTTTTGAGACTTCAAGAAATTAATCCACTCAAACATCAACACTCTCAATAATTCTTTGTGTCCAGTTGTTAAAACATTTGTAGGCCTTACTCTTGGTGGAATAGCCAAGAAATATGCCTTCATCACTCTTAGCCTCAAATTTTCTAATGTAATCACCTCTCTTAATAAAAAATTTTCTTCCAAATATCTTAAAATAAGTAACATCAGGTGATCTTCCATACCAATATTCATAGGGAGTCTTTTCCTTACCTCTCTTTACTAGAACTCGGTTCATTATATAGATAGATGTGCTAACAACTTCTCTCCAAAATCTTTTCGCTACACCTCCTTATATCAACATCATCCTAGAATCTTCAACCACTGATCGCTTGTTCCTTTTTGCTATACCATTCTACTGTGGTGTCGTTGGTGCAGAAAGCTTCCGTTTGATACCATTCTCTTCATAGTACTTAGTGAATCCCTCATAAGTAAATTCACCACCTTCATCTTTCCTTAGACATTTTATCTTCTTACTGCCCTCTTTCTCAGCTAAGACCCTAAATGCCTTGAACTTACTAAAAGCTTCAGTCTTATCCTTCAAGAATGTAACCCACATCATCCTTGAGCAATCATCAATGAGAATCATAAAATATTTGTCACCTTGAATGCTTTTTGTTCTTATTGGTCAACAAAGATTTGTATGAACCAAATCTAACAAGTGGTTTGCTGAGAAGGATTTTATTTTGAAAGCTGAAGAAGTCATCTTTCCTAACTAACATTCTTTGTAGAGAGCATTAACCGGTTTGTCTAACTGAGGCAAACCTCTCACTGTCTTGGACTTACTCACTTTAACAATGTTATCAAAGTTTATATGACAAAATCTCCTATGCCAAAGCTATCTATCATCTATTTTTTCAATAAAATAGTTGCTAACTTAATAATTAAGATGAAACAGGTTACCTTTAGTTTGTTTCCCGATTTCAATCAATTCATCTTTGTTGTCAAAGATTTTGCATATATCATTTTTAAACTATAGTGGGTATCCTTTGTCATTAAGTTGTGCCACACTCAAAATATTATGCTTTAGACCTTCAACCCAGTAGATAGCATCTGCACTGCTCTTCCCATTAAGAGAAATAACTCATTTACCTTTAACCATGTAGGGTGAGTCATTGCCAAATCTAACAACACCAGCATCAAATTCTTTCAAGAAAACAAATTTGCTCCGATCACAAGTCATATGATGTGAATAACCACTATAAATTATCCAATCATCAGACTTATTCATCATGGACACTAATGGCTTCTGGTATGATATCTCTTCCTTAATAGCTACAAACACAATATCTTCACTAGCATCATCATCAGATTCTTCATCAGTGATACCACTATCAATAGCAACAAGACAATCTCTTATGCCTTTGCCCTTATACTTCTTGAACTTATCTCTCTTGTGTTCATTTTCACCTTTAGGACAATTAGTTTCTATGTGACCAATCTTGTTGCATGCAAAACATTTTAAAGGTAGTTTACCTTTGCATTTATCAGTACCTCTAGGCAACCGATTTGCCAACAATGCTTCAAGCTCCACTAAACTATCTTCATCACCAACATCTATGTTGGATTTATATTGATAACCATGACTAGTATCTCTACTTTTTCTCACTGATGGGTTAGAAACATAAGCTCTAAATGTAGACTTAGATTTATGTATACTACCATCATAACCATTTAGTTCAAAAGTAGTAAGCTTGCCAATGATGGAGTTAAGAGTTACCTTTGTTTTGTCAATGGACTTCATCTCTTGAATAGATGCAACTCGAATAGCATAGACCGATAGCAGGGTTCTCAGTATCTTACTGATCACTATGGCATCTTCCACTTTCCCTCCTGCACTCTTAACTTCACTGACTATCTCTTTTATCCTTTGACCACACTGTAGGATATTCTCACCTCCAGACATCCTCATGTCATCAAATTTTCCTCTTAGACTCTCCTCTTTAGCAATCTAAACATGTTCATCAATGCTATAAATCTCTTCAAGTTTTTTGCACACTTCATATGCATTTTCAAGACCATGAACATCTACATATTCAACATCAGACAAGGAACTGATAATGGCTTCCAGTGCTTGATGATTTTCTTGCTGCTCTTTCTTTTGATCATCAGTCAGAGTTCCAATAGGTGCAATATACCTAGTATTGACATATTCCCAATACTGACTTCCCAAACTCTTGATGTAAATTTTCATTATGTTGCTCCATATCCTATAGTTTTCTCTGTTGAACTTCGAACCT
The DNA here is from genome assembly GCF_030272615.1 of Cryptomeria japonica. Lineage (NCBI taxonomy): Eukaryota > Viridiplantae > Streptophyta > Pinopsida > Cupressales > Cupressaceae > Cryptomeria > Cryptomeria japonica. Next base: position 61,603,609 of record NC_081413.1, on the reverse strand, counting down.
TCCTTCTTCATCATGATCTAGCAGATCTTTTCCTCAAGCTCTTAGGTTTAGATCTTAGATGACCTGAGATGTGCTTTGATACCAATTGATGGTATGATAAAAGAATAAGTATCTAGTAGATTACTGAGAGGGGGGGTGAATCAATAACTAGAAAAACTGATACAACCTTCCCAAACTCAAACTCAATCTCCCAAAGTAAAATCATCAATGAAATATCACTGTCAAGATCAATACTCATAAGAATACTCAACATCAAATGGTTAACTATTACAACAACTTAACAGTAAACATCATTTAACTTGTAAACATCCAAATGCTTCATCATATCTCAATACTTCATTTCTCAATGCTTCCGGTTATCATGCCTTATCAGAAATAGTTAATCAAATCAACAATAAGATTATAACCACAAAAATATTCACCACATGAAACAAGTATTTATACATGGAAAACCCAAATAGGTAAAAACCATGGTGAGATGTGACTCACAAGAAAATATTTGAACTCTTTTGAAGTTTGCCTTGTTAGGAGCCAATCATGGTAAAGCTTTTACAAAAGTCTTGTTAAGAACTGATCTTGTAAGGAAACACCCAGTTAAGGGATTGACTACAAATGCCATGTTAGAAGAAAACACCATAAACCTCAGTAGAGGATTTTAGAATCCAAACTAATGGACCACCTTGTCAGTGAATTTAATAAGTAACCAAGCTTATTAGAGCTTACCCGGTTATGGGATTTCAAATCTGTTGTAATTGGTATAAAACAACATGAGTTTCTTGATCTATTTGAATAGCACTACATTTGCTTGATCAGATCTATTTAAACTTCTATCTGCCTTTACTCAAATTGTAGACTCATTCTCCCATTTGGCAACCACACACTCAACTGATTTCTGTCAATTCTTGCCAACATTAAAACAAAACAACCTCATCAACCTTAAATAGAAATCAACTAGGTCAGTAGCATAACAAAAATCTAATCTTCTCATCATCGAGATTACAAACAAGTCGGTACAAGCATGACCATTGGATATCATAGCAATCTATTCACATCAATCAAGAAAACCTCAACTGCTCCTTGATTACCACTTCATGAAGCTTAATAACTCATCACGTGTTTTGCATTAGATGCAATACATTTTACTCCTTCCCTAGACAAACAATCAAATGCACCCAAATAATCTGAACTTGTCTTTATACAATGACCTTATGTGTCACCATCAGATCATAAGCCAACCAAACCATTTCAACAACCTTAATCAATTAGGGTTTAGCAAAAAACATCTGGTAGGGTTTACTGGCTAAATAACATAGAAAGGGTTTAACTTTTTACTCTACTTTACCGGTTCAACTCACAAAATTGCGTATCGGTTCATAATAACCTTCACAAAGCTCTTCCTACCGGTTACAAGACAATATCAACAATAACAACAATATCAACAATATCATTACTGGTTCAATTGACATCAATGACAACATAACATATCATTAATGTAATATTTATGCAAATTCCAACAGGCCTCTCCTGTAGGACAAGAATGAATTCCTTACTATAATTCAATTCATCTTGTAGCTTTAAGTTCTTCATCCTTTCAACATCATAATCTTCAAGTGCCATCTCAAGTTTCTTTTCCAAACCCATATCCATGGATTCTAGATTCAACATCTCCCTGAAGTTGTTAAACTTCCTCCAAGGCACAAGGCTCTGATACCAATTGTTGGAATCCAATAACATTGAGAGGGGGAGTGAATCAGTGTTATACCAAAATTATCAATTTGAGCCTTATTAAAACATGCATACACCAACCAGTATACCGGTACATACAAAATTAAAAGAAGTAAAGAAATCAATAAGCCAATCACATAAATGAACATAATAACACAAAGAATTATACGTGGAAAATTTCAAAGAGGAAAAACCACGGTGGGATTTGTGACCCACAATATCAATTCACTGGCCATATGAATAGATATTACAAAATATAGGGGCCTACACTTGATGGAAGGCTTATAGCCTAGAGCACACTGCTCAATCACAAAAGGAGCCTTATTGACTACATAAAAATCTAGACTACAATCCGGAGAAGTGTTGAGCTATAAAAGATAGCATCTCTTACGTCTAAATATAGTTTCGGTTAAGCTCTGTCTGTTCCAATCTAAAACCCTAAACCCAAGTTACTAGAATACCCCTTTACACAAATATCCTCACATACATGATCTCTTAGATATATTTTGCATCTCCCTCATTGTTTCCTTCCTAATATATATTCACATCATATCACATCATATATCAAAATGATCTAATCCAATTGACTTATATACCCTATACAATTTATCATACCTTATGTCATCTTACATTTAGATAATTACTATATCAATATACATGTCGGCTAGATAACATAAATACATGAATATCAAATTCAATTGCCGATGTAGGATCCAAGAGATGTCTTCCTCCAATATCGACAACCTTATTCTAAACTATGTCATCTTGCATTGTCGGTAACCAAAGAATTCCTTTCATCCTACCAGTGTCTGTGCTGGTGTTGCTTTAGTGTCTGTGAAGTGCCTAGCGGTACACAACTGAACCACAACATGAAGCCAAAATAAGATGCCATGTTGCCATCAGTGACAACATAGTGAAACCAATTAATTGAGTGTCAATTGCCAACAAAAAAAACTTATCTTCTCATCTTCTTCCATCTTTAAAGTTTCATATCTTATCTGAAAACCTTCAACTTTTGCAATTTTCATAACCTAGTCACCTTCATAAAGAGTTTCAAGCTTTGTCCAGATTAGCTTAGAATTATCCAACTCTATGACATTAAATATATTTTCATCAGATCGGGCACTTAACAATGCTTCTTTTTCTCTCACATCATTTTCAGCTCTATTCTGTTCATCAGCATGTGTCGATGTTCAAGAATTAGGATCATGAGGTATATACCCTTTCTCCACTATCTCCTATTCTTCAGCTCCAAGACATCTAAGATGAATCTTCATTCACTCCTTCCCTATTTTGTAATTTATACCATCAAATATAAGACCCTCCTTCCGATAAGGATTGAATGTAGAACTTGATGTAATTGTCATCAGATCTCCTCAAGTGGTTAAACTTCTCACAACACACATAATTAATTCAGTTTACTCACAAGTACAACAATTAATTTAATTATAAATCTTATACTGAAGCACAACAGAATGAAAGATGTATCATGAAATCACAACACACATAATACCAATATTTTAAAGTGGAAAACATGAAAATGGAAAAACCACGGTGGGAAACCCTACTCACAATCAGATGAATACTCTACAGTTGTATTATAAATAATTACAATGGAGTCTGCACTTGCAGAAAGGCAAATATCCTAGAGTGCACTGCTCATCACAAAGGGAAGTCTCATTGACTTACATAAACATCGGACTACAATCCAAAAAGATGAATTGTGAAAGTAGCATCTACTAATGCGTGATACAATTTCGGTTAAGCACTGATGTCTTCTCTACAATGCAAAACCTTTCCAACCTTCACTTGAATGATATGACTCTATTCACACATAATCCTTTCTTTGATAATGAAAATATAACCACCCATCGCCATCGATTTTCAAATTACATGAATAAGTCTCCTATAAATATAGATCATCAACCTTATTGACAAGGTCGGCTATACCCTAAATCCATAAACCCATAATTACAGAAATTACATCACACGATACCACTAGACCAATATTATGATTTACATTGCATACCATGAACCTAAATCAAATAACCAAACAATTATATACACCTAAAATTCCACTAAGATGAAAATCTAACATGCTTCACCAACCGGTAGAAACCCTTAGTGAAGTAATAAAACGTTTAACCGAATCCAAATAGGACCATCATAATAACACACCATCCAATACAAAGTTGCTAAATGCTTGGGACACAATCAAGGGACACCTTTAGCATGAAAGAAATGGATTCCATAAGTCAGACCCAAAATCCACTAACCAAGTAAAAGGCAAATACCAAAAGTGATAACAACCAAAGCACCAAATCATGAACCAACAAAATATAGCAAGCATGTAACCCACCATAATAAGCATCCAAGACCGATTCCAGAGATCTAATCATACTGGATTAGAATCACAACCAAAACCAAGAAGATCACCAAGACTAATGGGGATAGATCCAACCAGGATACAATATTGACATCAATGAGAATACTTAACCAAATCGAGTATATTGCCAACATCCACAACCATATCAATCTATAGTATTTTTGTAACTCAAAATTCTCTAACATAACATGACATTAATATATTTTCTTCAACCTCCTGGGTTTCGTACAATTAAGAAGCATGTTTGGTTTTGAACTTGACAACATATGTCCAACAATGTCCCTTAGTGACTACATTCTTTGACATTAATCACAATATTTTTCCAATATTCTCCCCCCTTGTCATTCATAGAAAACAACAAAATATTGTTGTAACATCAACACAAATTTTTTAAATCCAACATATTAGGACCAAGAACTACCCCCATCAGAAAAAGCTTGAGTTGCATTCACTCTCATTCTCCTTCAAATATTTTTAATCATTTTCAATCCATTTCTCCCCCTTTGACATCAATGGAAAAGGCCAACTACTATCTATTTATCTCTTGTCTATTTTTGCAAAAACCTATCTTTAAGAAAGATTCCCCTTGAATTCATACATCAAGAGTCCTTATACTACCTCTAATGTCAGGACATTAATATTTAATACACTCTGCAAGACCACCAATTCTTATTGAAACAAGGATTCAACACTCCTCAACCTATACTTCCTCTCAATTCAAGAGGAGATAGTAAAAATTCCCATCTTCTAGAGATCTCCAAAGTATCCTTAGTAAGAGGCTTAATGAAGATGTATGCAATTTTTTCTTAGTCTCAACATACTACAAGTGCACCTACTTCTATACAACCTTTTCTCTCTAAAAGTGATAATTACAATGTTTTTTGTGGTTAAATTCAGGGTGAACTCACAATAATGGTTCCCACTTTTTTGCCACTTTTGACACTGAGATGAACAATTTTAAAATAATCTTCAACTTCTGACAACTATAACTTTTAAAATATTAAGAATTTGAAGATGATGTAAATTAGTGATTTGTAGAATTTTGTCTCTTGATTCTGTACATATTTTTTTCAAATTTTTTTGAAGGATTTTTTTTAAATTTTTCCATCTCCCTCGAAAAGTAGTTTTTTACAACAGACTACATTTTTTAAGAGTGATGTGCCTCCCTAAATGCATAACTTTTTTTCTATAAACGATAAAAACTAAATTCTTTCGAATTTTGGTTTCTAATATCAATATCTAAGGCTTGTAGTTGGTTTGATAGTGATATGTTCAATATTTTTCATTTTATTAAGTTTTGAAGTCCGACTGGTCATAATTCAGACATAGGTTTACGTTTGAACACATAACTTATTCTATATATATTGAAATTCAATTTATTTATTTTTGTTAGAAAGAAGACATCAATACCCAGGGCTTAGATATTTTTCAGAATTTTTTTGAATTAGTTTCCTATTTTTCCCAATACATTGAACAGAGAAGTTCATGTTCGCTGAAAAACCTATATTTGGTAAAATTAAAAAAACAAGTTCATAATAAACTCAATATGTAATAAAATTATATTCATTGGAAAGCTTGCTTCGAGGACTATAATACTACATTTTGGGTTGTCAAGATCATTCCATTTGAGCCTTCAACCAAAGGTTTCAAGGCTAAAAATCTGCAAAAAAATGTAGAAATCTTCAGAGAAGTGTTAAAAAAGGGGTTCGAACGAAGGGGGGTTCGAATGAAGGGGGGTTCGATCAAACCCTCGTGCTATAACTGAAAAATGACATAAATGGGCATTAAAGGTGCTTCGCTCAAAAAATGGGGTTTGAGCAAAGTGGGGTCTTCGCTCGAACCCAAAAGGATATTCCGTTCGAACACCCCCACTTTGCTTGAACCCCCCGTAAACAAAATTTTCCACTTTCATCAATTTCCTTCATTGGAATTAGTGGGAACCAGCTTTGTGAGTTCACCCTTCATTACTAGATTCTCTGATATACTGATAGCACTTATATTGTCACAAAGAATTGAAATAGCCTCATTAAACTCTACCTTCATCTCCTTCAAATTCTACTTCACTCATAATAATTGAGTGCAACAAGAAACTCTTATAGTGTATTCTACTTTTGTGATGGACAAGGACACTAATTTTATTTCTTACTCAACCATGACACTTTACTATCACAAATAAGTAATTATCCTCTACTTTTGTACTCTTTCGGTGATCAATACATATGGCCTCATCTACATCAATGTATGCAATCAAACTAAACTTCTCTCTATTAGGATACCATAAGAAAAATATATTATATCTTACAAGTATCAAAAAATCCTCTTCATAGCCTTGGCATGAGTTTCCTTGGGTTCAACCTAGATCATAGAAACTATTCTAGATACCTCCATGATATCTAGTCTAGATGTGGTCACATACAAGAAGCTACCAATCATTGTTTTTTACAAATGATGATTTTTGGAAGTAGAATCAGCATCGTTACTCAACTTAAACTCGATACCTATAGGTTTACTACTGGTTCACACTCTTCAATCATACAAATTTTTAATATTTCGTTTATATACTTGTTGTGAGAAATGAATATACCTTTTTCCTATTTGGTAAATTTGTAGACAAAGAAAGAAACAAGACTTACCAAGCATTGGCAACCCAAATTTCTTCTACATTACAACCTAGAAATCTTTTTGCATAACATTACTACTTCCTCCAAAGATTATATCTTCAACATAAGCAACACAAATAAACTAGCCAGGATTGGATCAAGTTACCATCTACATGACCCCCCTTGAAACCTTGTTGATGTAAATACTTACCCAACTTGGAATACCAATCTCTTAGAGCTTTCTTGTGTTGTCAATTAACACTCATCTGGTAGATATCAATACTTGATTAGTGGTTTAGGGTTGTCATTGATGGCAACTTTTCTTGAGATTCCTATCCGGTAATCATGGAACTTGATATCCAAAAGTGGATGTGAATTGATAATCAATTAATCAGTAATCTAGGTTGAGAAGAGAAACTTTAGTCCGAAAGCTTTCTGGTGATTGGTGTTGGCTTCTGATGGTTGATTATTAGTTTAGATTTTTTCAGTGATCACAACTCTTCATGGAGATTCGATCCGGTAGCCATAATTATTTTTAATAGGAAGTAGTTGTTAACTGGTAGTCAGTTAACTGGTATTTCAAGATTGATCAGAGCAATTTTGGTCCGGAAGCATTCTGGTAATTCTGGTGATTGGTAAATTTGTTAATAAGTTACATGGGACCTATAAGAAGGATTTATTCATATGTTTTTGATTTGGTGCCAAGTTTTGATTTGGATCCATGCTGACTTGCAGTGACACGTTACATATTTTCATATGTTTGGAAGCCGACTTGTAAAAAAGTTCTTTTGGTGTGTGTGGATATATAAGATCAATTTGGATAATAGTTTTTGGTGTGTAGTAGATGAGGTGATCTATTTTATCTCTATTGATTGAAGTTTCACTTGTGCAGTTTTGATCTTTGTTGATCCGGTAAGCAAAACAGAGTAGAGCAGGGCACAAAAATAGTTTGAAGACAAATGATCATCTGCGCTTAACCAAAACTCATCCAAGCATAGATTGATGCTACTTTAGATTTCATTCACTATAATTCATCTTTTTATATGTTTTGTAAGGCAATGAGCCTTCCGGGGATGTAGCCCTTATTGTATTTGTGTAGTGAGCTCTAGGCAATGTGCCTGAATGCTTGTGCATTCCCATTTTGTAATATTGTTTTACTACAGGCCATAGTGGAATAATATTATGGGTTCAAATCCCACTGTGGCTTTTTCCATTAGGGTTTCCATGCAAAAATATTGGTGTTATGATCTTGTGGTTGATTGCCTTTTGTTGATGCTTTCGGTGGTTTAAGAATAAAGAAAAAGATTTGTTTATCAATAGATCAACGATTCACCACCCCCCTCTCAGTGATCCTAGATTCCAAAAATTGGTATTAGAGCCTAGTTCCTCTGAGGAAGCTTAACCACTTGAGGAAGGTTTGAGAGATTGAATCAATGGATTCTAGTTTTCAGAGACATCTCAATGTGGCACTTAAGGATCTTGATACAACAGGAAATGAAATTAGTTCCTTGAAAAGAAACCTAAATGATACTAATGAATTCATTAATTACTTGAAGGATCAAGTAAATAGTCCAAGAGACAAGAGGAAAGAATTGATTGACAAGATGAAGGAGAAAGAAGATGAAATCATGGAAAATCAGGGTAAAATTGATGAAGTTAACAAGCTTGAGAGAGAGAATGTTGAATTGAAGAATGATATGCAATCCATTGTGATGAGGCTGACTAAGGAGATTGAGCACCAGAAGAAGAATGAAGAGAATCTAGCACAATCATTGAAGGAAAGAGCTGATGAATTATTTAGGCTTACCTATGAGAATGATCAATTGAAGCTTGAGTTGACACAATCAAGGAATAATGGTCAAGAGCTTGAAAGATAATTTTTTGCCTTAAGACATGAACTTGCTATTGCTAATGAATACAAAGAAAAATTCAAAGCTAGCTCAGGAAGGCTTGATGAGATGTTGGGGAGTCAGAGACATGGAAAGTGATAATTCTAATACTTAATGTAAGTACAGATCCAATAGCCAACAAGATGAGAGGGGGGGGGTGAATCATACAAACTTAATCTTCTATAAAAACATCAGATTCAACCTCGGTAACATATATTTCAGTAATATATCCAAAACTATTAAACATGCAAACTCAAAAGCATATAAACATCATAAACCTCATAACACCAGATTTAACATGGAAACACAAAAAGGGAAAAACCACTGTGGGATTTCGGACCCACTAAGAAAGATACTCTTCTAGAGTATGCTCGGTTAAAAGCAAATCCTATTAAAGATTACAAACACATTCCTAGATGTGACCCGGTTAAGGGATTTCCCTCATATCTATTAGGATCTTCACCTTGTTAGAAGTGACCTTGTTAAAGGATTTCAAACACTCAATCAAAATGTCACCCTGCTAGAGGGTTTTACAAATAAGACTGTTAAGTCCACTCGGTAAAGAGATTTTCTGTCACTTTCACAAAATAATAGTAATAAAAATCTATCTGCAACTTCACATCTAAAATGCTAAAGCAGATTCTTATTTGTTCAATACAATCTAGACATAGAACTAATCTTGTCCATCTGCTGGGCTTCTATACTCTATTATTCAAATAGTTCTTCAAGCTTCTGTGCTTGATAATCACTATGTAGCATCCCTATGCATACACTTGCCCACATACATTGTTTATCAATAGTTTTCTATTTATAAACAATTAGGTAACCGCTTAATCTCCTTGATCACATTTCCCATGATCAATCATAGCCATCAGATCTTCGATCTTGTCCAGGTTCAATGCATCTTTCGATCTGAAAATGTTTTACCTCACCTTGTAACTTGCATACATTTCTTGGAACTTGTTCCAAGGTATTGCAGTTCAATCTGCGCTGTGGATCTTCATGTCGACTTTCCATTGCCTTAGATTCTTAACAAACTTCATGCACGGCATACCAATCAATTTAATCAGTTCCAGCTCATCAACTTCCTTCATTAAATAGTGCATGTAAACATTTAATGCATTTTGTTATAGCTCGGTTACAACTCGGTAAATACTAAACTTCACTCGGTAGACATTCCGCCTTCGTTAACTGATAGCAATAACCTTAGGGTTTACCGACTAGGTTCTTTTCTTGATAACAAAGTATAGTATTAACCTTACAATTTACAACATATGTATGATGTTAAAACAATCTAAACATCATGATCTCATCATTGTCTGACTCAGTAATAGTTGCCCATTGAATACCTTATTCATCCCCTTATTCATCATATTCTTTCATGTGTCTTTTACTGACATCTTTATATTCTTCAAATCATACTTCTCAAGATATGGCAACATCATACTAAATTAGAAAATCAATTTCTTGACATCAATGACAAAATAATAATATCAAGACAGTAAACATCCTTAATCAGTTATATCCATAATCATCAACAACCTTCTCAATATCCTTATTGAAATGCCAACAATCTTTCATTGTCTGTTATAATGCTATATTGCGAACAATCTCCCCCTTTGGCATTGATGGCAAAACCAATTGATTTGACCTTAAAAGATTCGGATTGCTGTAATTCTGAAATGCTGAAATGCACTCCCCCATACATTAGATTTCTCCTCTTCTCCTCAGTCTTCTTTCCAATCTGTAGTCTTCTTTCCAATCTGTAGTCTTCTCAGTTTTCTTTTAGTCTTCTCCCCCAATATTAGTCTTCTCCCCCTTTGACAACAATGCCAAAAAGTAAAGAACTAAAACATAATTTCTTTCTGTATGAAGTGATTTCCTGTTGTTGTGTATCAATTTTGTCTCAGTCAGAGCATTTTGTCTTCAATTCTTGTTCGCTGTATTGTTTCTTGTACACCTTTAGAAAACATCCTAAAGGGTGTAAATCAACTTCAACTCCTAAAAGATATTTGATAGAGTCATCGGATTGATTCTTTCACCGAACTCGATCAGTGAGTAGAAGATAGGGGAAGGACCCCTAACTTACTTCTGAGATATTGAAAAGTGTCCCTTGGTAGTGGCTTGGTGAAGATATCTGCTATTTTGTTCCTTTGTTCTAACATACTCCAACACCACTTTCTTCTCTAAGATAATGATATTTGATAGAGATGTGCTTTGTCTTAGAGTGCATAACATGATTCTTTGAAATATTAATGGCACTAGTATTGTCACAAAATATAGTTACTGGCTCGGTAACTTTCTCATTTATACCTTCCAACAGTTGTTTGATCCATGCAATGTTGGTACAATTCAATGCTACAACAACGTATTTAGCTTCTGCTATTGACTGTGAAACACATCCTTGCTTATTGCTAAGCCAACTCACTAGTCTTTCTCCTAAAAAGAAAGCTCCTCCACTTGTGCTTTTTCTATCATCAATGTTGCCTGCCCAATCAACATCAGTATAAACTTTTAAATCAAAATTGTTTCCTTTCTAATATACTAAGCCATAATCCTATGTGCCTTTCAAGTATCTAAAAATTCCTTTGATTGCTGTCATGTGTGTTTCCTTAGGATCTACAAAGAATCTTGCAACTATACCTACTACATGTGCTATGTCTGGTCTGCTGTGAACAACATATTGTAGTTTTCCAATCATGGATTGGTAAAGTGTCTCATCAACAGATGCAGATTCATCATTCTTTGATAATTTACAGTTGGTAGTCATAGGAGTACTTACTGGTTTTGAATCCTCCATTCCAAATTTCTTCAAGATTTCCTTTATCTACTTGGATTGAGTAATGAAAATCTCATTTATTATTTGCAGTATTTGTAAACCTATAAAATACTTTATCTCATTGATTAATGACGTCTCAAATTCTTTGCTCATTTCATTTTCCAAAGTTCTTGCATATGTTGGCATATGGACACTCCAATGAGACATTGTATGTGATTGAAGGTTTTTTCATTGATGGCAACCTTGCAATCCTATGGCACCGGCAAGACAGTGCACTGGCATCAACAAGATCACTCTACACTGGCACTGGCACAGAAGAAAAGATGTATATCGACATAGAGGCCGACATGATTTTTGTTATGTAATAATTTGTTTATTATTGTAAGCCGACTTGGCAAATTGTAAAATGACTCTTGTATATAAAGGAGATCATTGTAGACATTTAGAGAGGTTATGTAGCGAGCATAAAGAAAATTATTAGGCAGACCTAATATGTGAATTATAGGTCAAGGGTGTATGTAAAGAACAGAGAAAGAACCGGTACTGAATTTGGCATTAGAGATGCTATTATAAAGCAGTACAAGTCATTGGATTAGTATAATCCTTATTGTAAGTCAGTTTGACTTCTCATTGAGCAGTGAGCTCTAGGTAGTTGGCCTTCCTGCATGTGCAGGCCCCTATTGTAAGTAATATTATCTTACTGGCCAGTGAGTGAATATTGTGGGTCACAAATCCCACCAAGTTTTTTCCCACACCAGGTCTCCTCGTTAAACATCTTGTGTTATGGTGTTCTTTTCATGTGGATGTTTTCGATTCTATTTATTGCATTAATTCTTGCATACCAGTATACTGTTATTTTATGTTCTGCATGTTTTAACTTAAGAAATTCTTATTACCGGTTAGATATTGATTCACCCCCACTCTCAGTATCTGTGGGAATCCTAACAATTGATATCAGAGCCTAGTCCTCTATTTTCAGAAGCCTAACAGCTTAAGGAAGATCTTGACACCGGTAAAGATAGAAAATCTGATGAAGCAACTTGAAGGAGCTCTTACTGACTATGATGCAGAGAAGTTGAAAAATATCAAATTAGAAGATGATTTAAGAGCAGCTCAGGATATCATTCAGGCACTTCAAGAAAATCTTACTGTTGCAAGAAATAAGAGAAGAGAACTTTGTGAAAAATTGCAAAATTAGAATGATGAAAAAGAATCACTTAATGATATGATAAGCAAGCTGAAACAAGAGATCATGACAACAAAAAATGAAGTGCAGGATATGACTATGAGATTTTTCAAAGAGATTAAGGATAGAAAGAAGAATGAAGAAGAATTGACCAGAAGACTAAGTGATGCAACAAATGAGAACACAAGACTTAGCTATGAAAATGACATGTTGAAGATAGATCTGATGCATACTCAGAATGACTCAAATGAACTAATGAGATAAAAAGAAATCTTTGAAAGGGAACTAGAAACTGCAAATCAACATAAAGAAAAATTCAAGAAAAGCTCAGAGGAACTTGGCACCTTACTGAAGAATCAAAAACCTAAAGGTGACACTTCTGGAATTGGCTTTGAAGTTGGTGAAAGCTCCGGTACGACAAATACTCAGGATCACAACAAACTGGTAAGACCACCTAATTCTTACAAATTCAATGGAAGATGCTTTCACTGTAATAAGTATGGTCATAGAGCAAATGAGTGTAGATCTAAGAATTATCAGGATATCAATACACCCACCGGTCAATGTTCAAAATACAACAAAAGTGATATCTTGAAAGGTAAAGAAAAGGTTGAAGAGGTTAAGCAAGAATTCTCAAAGCAATGGATTAGACAAGATGATCTAAATTTTGGGAATACTCCTCCACCGATAGAACCAACAAATGCTTCACTGGTAGGACAGAGTGATGCTTCACTGGCAGGACAAAGTAGTGCTCCACCGGCAGGAAGTTCTTCATCCAATTGAAGAAAATTTCCTTGAGGGTTTGGCAATCTAATGACACATGTGCTATTATTCCCTCGGTTAGAGATAAGAAGTTGAAAATTACTTATTACCGGCAGACAATGTTAAGTGAATACTTAACCAGCATGCAATTAATGTGGTAGATGGCGAAAAGACATTATAAAATAAGGTTTTGGCTCCATTTCATTTCATTGTGATTTCAATCTTTCAGAGAGCGCGAAGATTCTGAGCTAAGGCATTTCGAGCAAGAAGCAAGCACACTCCAAGCATTCATCCATCCAAGACAGAAAAAGGTATTTAATCATGGCATCCACCTCTGCAATTGAATACATAGCAAACCCTACTGTTGTGGAAGTAATTAAAAGACCTAGGCCCGTATTTTAGTTAGTCCCCGAGATAGAAAAGAAGGATGATACATTAGGTGCATTTTCTCAAATTCCTAAAGGTGTTGTATATGCTGAATACCCTAGAATGTACATCCACTGCAACATTGAAGAGTTAGGAGATGAGGAAATCAAAACCATTTATAAAACTAAGATATGTGATGATACTGGCAATGTTAAAGCTGAACACAAGGTTATTGAAACCCTAGGATTCACAGAAATCCTTAGCATTCCTGAATTTCCTAAGGATGTGATTAGGATAGTGTTAAGCAGAGTTCATGGAGAATTTTTCTGGCTAGATGCAATCCATAAGATCACCAAGGAAGCTGTAAAAACTGTCACAGGGTTACCAACCATCGGTAAAAGACCAGACAAAAACAAGAAAGTTTCCAATGACCTAGTAATAGACCTAACAAGTGCAACATTTGATAAGAGATCTCTAAGGGTTAATGATGTAAAAGATATCAATGTGAGATTCATAAGTATGATATTAGGTTACAAAGCCACTCATGCTAATAGACTTAACTCAGTTTCAAGTTTATGCATTAAGAGTGCTTATGATATGGTGATAGACAATGCAAAAATTGACATTTGTGAATGGTTAAAAGATGAACTGATAGACAACCTTGGAAAGATAAAGAAGGATAAGAAAGGAACTTTCAGATTTGGAAATCTGTTAGTATGCCTAATGCTTCACATAACAAAATAGGTTCTTGGTATAGGATATAAAGAACTAGGATATGACATATCGGTAGGAAAACAATTGACAGAACTGTTCAATACCATGGGTGAGAACAAGAAAAACAACATTCATGACTTTTCCCAAGCATTGAAGACAAAAATGAAGAAAAGAATAAGGTTATCTCAGAAAATAGTAGATAAATACAAAGATGATATATGCTTTGTTATTAAGAAAGATGAAATATGGATGGAAGCAGTCATCCCAAGGACAATTTGGGTAACTAAAGTGGGCTATGAGACAGATGACCACATAGTTGAAACTTATACTAAAGCACTTCTGGAAGCCCCCAAAGAACCTAAGGAAGAAGTATTTGGTAGTGCTGAGACCATAGAAAGCCAAATACAGTCTAAGAAAAGAGTGAAGAAGGTAGAGGCATTTGTGAGGAAAGGATCTAGACAAGCAAAGGCCATTAAGGAAGATGTATTAAAGAAAACTGACATAACAGAAGATGAGTTGGCAGCTCCACAACCTGAAGCTCATTTATCACCAGTAGGTACTTCTTCGGAAGGTGACATGCCAGCAACTTTTAAAAGAGTTGTTAGGAAAAGAGATCCCTCACCGGCAACCACTCCTTCACCTAGAAGGACAAGGCAGAAGCAACAAGCAGTGAGATCTCCAGTTAGAAAGGTCACACCTAAGAAGAAGCTAACCCCTAAGAAAAAGAAAAAGACAAAAACTGACTTGGCACCTCTAGACATATTGTTAAATGAAATCAGAGAGGAAGGAAAATTGAAAAACATAGAGAAAATTTATGACACTCTATCTGTTGATGAGAAAGGTCAAGTTGAGGAAAGTGTAATATTGCATATGGACATGTACAAAAAGTTTTTGATGGAAGTAGTCAATGAAATTCCTTATGATTTGTACAAAAGACTTGAGGCCAAAAGGCAAGTAGTGATTGAATTAGATAAGAAAATAAAAATAGAAAAACTACTTGTTCTGTATCTGATAAACTCTCCCAAAGAAATTGATAATTTGATTGCTCAGGCAAACCGAACAGTATTCTCTACTACACACCGGCATATTTCACTAATGGCAGGAAGAGTCACTGAAGTAACAGAGGAAACAAAAGATGGTTGGGATATATTCCTGGTTGAAAAGGAAAAACAAGAAGAATACAAGAACCCTAAGCCTATTAAAGTATATCAGAAGGATCGGGACAAAGGGAAAGGCAAAGTTGGTGGACCTCCAAGTATAAAGGTTAAAGACAACATATTCCCACCTATGAAAATTACAACCATCGAAGACCAACCGGCAGCAGAAAGTATGGATGTAGAGGATAGCAATCCAAATCCTGAAGTCCTATACACTATAAATGTTGATACCCAAAAGATCAACATAATAGTTGATAAAGATACAACTGACAAGTCAGATATGGCTAAAGAGCCTCCGGTAACAGGAGAAACAGAGAAACTAGTAGAGGGTATAGGGAAAAAGATAGAATCTGAGGCACATACAGAGAAATCAACAGAGCTAAAGGCTTCGGAACAGGCTCACAAGGAAACAGTGCCACTGGTAAGCAGTGAAGCAGGGAAACCAGTGCTAAAAGAAATGCAAACACAAACTGACCTACCAGAGGTCAATACAAGCATGGTTATTTCCACTGGCACTTAGACTCTTGGATCATCATCAACATTCAAGTCAACAAATGTGACTGAGGTATTACTTGAATCCATTAAGAAAATAATTGACTGCAGTTTACAGGCTTATAAAGCAATAGATGATTCAATACCAATTTTGAAGATAATTGCTCCTGATTGTAACATAGACAATAAAGACTCTTTAGGACAATTGGACACATTATGTAAATATATTTATGGAAATATTGAGAAATTAAAGGAAGAATCAGTAAAGGACAAGGTAGAAAAAGATAAACAAAAATTCTTTGATGAAGAAATAAAGAAGTGTAACAGAGACTTTGACACACTTCTACCAGAACTATGTAGTTTGTTGAAAGAGTATAAAAATCTGTATAAAGATACATGTAAAACAAACTTCTTGACTATAGATATTGACAAGAAAATAAGCAAGACACAGGATGAGATAAATAAGCTTGCAGACAATTTTGTCAACTCACCGGATTCATTATCAATTTTTGAAGAGAAGTTAGCAAATTTTAAGGAAGAATTTCTTAAACAAGAAAGAGAGAAAGAAAGAATAATAAACAAAGCAAAACACTTGAGATCTAAACTGAGTCCAAGATTGGACTATTTAGTATCTCTGCGGCAGGAAATCTCATAGGGATTAGCATAGGGAAGCAAAACACTGGCAGAGCATTTGCAGCATCTCACCGGTACTGTGAAGAGGACTGAAACAACAATAAAAGATAGTAAAAAGTTTATGGATATGTAACGTCATAAATTGTACGCACTTGCTAAAGCAGTACAATTTAACACCTAGTTTAGCACCCGCCTTGGCGCAGTTGCATTTTGCATTGCATTTCCCCTTTAGCACTTAATTAATCAAATTAATTAGGTCTAAAGGTTCTATTTCATCATTTTCCACATCATAAAGTCGGGCCCTTTCAATAAAGTGTGCCCCTTTCATTTTATTCCTCCAATACATCACTTAATCAAAAACCCTAATTAGGCCCTATTCTAAGCTTGGGGGCTTGATTTCGGGGGTCAAAACATCTCGAAATCACCTGTAACTTTGGGATTCTCTCTAAAATCATCATATCTGACGGCCCTAAAAATTTGGTGAAAAGTTGTCGGGACCGTGGCGCCCGGAGTGCACATGGTCCCGGACATTTTTCCTGAAATTTTAAGAGAGCGATCCAATCATAAAATAAAGCTTAACCCCAAGAAATTGGAGGGATATTCAATCTCTAGGTTGGCCAAAAGACGAAATTGCGACCTAGGGTTTCATACATAAGAGATCTCTTTCTTCATTTGAAAGGATGGGATTTTTGTTTCCAGGGAACCTCATATGCAGTGAAAGAGCAGATCTTTGAAGACTTCAACATCTTACAACATCCCTCTACCAAGCATTTATCAATTCCATTCATCCATTTAGGGCTTGGAAGACATTGAAGAACAATAGGAGATTACCGACTGAAGATTGGCTTGTACCTCTCCCTTGAGGGTTGGGTATGATTTCATGTTGTTTTCATGTCTTTACATAAAGCTTCAATATATCCTTCATTCATGCTTTAGATCACTTTGCATCTTGATTTAGAGCATTTACATTATCATTTACAAGCAATTAGGGTTTACTTTCTAGGTTGCTCTAGTTTGCTTTCTTGCATTTTAGGACCTTGCACACACACTAGGTCTGCACACACAATACATTTTACAAAACAACTTGGCTATTCGTGGAGGTGGAAATCACCAAAGTGAGGGTTTGACTAAGGCAAAACCCTATATAGCCGCCCATACACCCTTTTTCAGATATAAGTGCAGGTTTCGGGAATCGGACGACGCCGCAGGATACAGATCCGGAGAGAACAGGTCGAGACAGCACTCTGTATCAAATTGCAGAGCAGAAGACTGGGACAGGAGCACTGGGTGCCCTAGTCCTGCCAGGACAGGGGCGCTGGGCGCCTTGGTCCCTGGGACAGAGGCGCTGGGCGCCCTGGTCCTCCGGACAGACAGCTTTCAGACAGCTTTCCGACAGTGTTTCAGAGTGCAGAACGACAGTTTCCGGTGCAGTTTTCAGGACAGTGGCGCCCGCGCCCCCGTCCCGCACATTTTCAGTCCGATTTTGACTCCAGGTACACATCTACATTCTTATTTCAGCCTTGTATTTACAGCTTTCCATTGTTTAAGTTCAATTCTGTAATCTTGTTGTTAGCTCATACTTGCATTTTAGGGTTAGGAATTGAACTTGCATAATCTTACCTTTCAATTACAACAAAGGAATAGAAACCCTAATAGGTAGCCCGTGGCTCTCTCTTTCACAAAAAGAAGTAGCCAATTGTGCGATACCTCTAGGCTCTTTCGTATTCCGTAGTGTGTGACAAGAGGTAGGATTAGGGCATGATAACCTAGTCTCGCCTTTTTCCCCCACAGATTTTGGTGAACCCGACGTGAATCTATCATTGCTTCTTCTTGTATTGCATCTATTAGATCTAGATCTAGATTTAGTGTGTTTTCATTTCATTTTCATTAAAAAGAGAGAAAAAAAAAGAAGAGTGTGTTTCTTTGCATTGTGTGTTTAAATTTCATGCATTTTTTTATTTCAAAATGTCCGACTTTTATTTGCAAAATGTTCATGCTTATGATGATTATTATGAGTATAGCCAAGATGAATTAGATGAAGCTTTAGATGAGTTTTTGAACCCTAAAGATGCCAAACCTTCATGTTACCAAAAACTCATAAACCTTGTTACTATGCCATTTCGTTGTGATGAGAAAGATAAGTTGAATGAATCCTCTCAAGGGTACATTCCTATCAACTCTTCCACTAAATCTAGTAACATGGTTGTTTTCAACAATCCCCTCTATGAGGAGATGTCTCCTTTTGAATCAAAAGATAAACCTTTCAATAGATATGATCATGCTTTGTTGGATGATGCTCTTGATAACTTTGTGGCTTTATCAAAATCTTTAAACAAGAACAAGACTTCTAAATTAGTTAACATGATAAACTTGAATGAGCATAAAAAGCCTCTCTTTGAAGTCCAAGGAGCTTATCCTTCTCCCACCTTTCAAAATCCTAAATCACCTCTCCTTACTGTCCAAGGAGGGTATGATCGTGATTCCTTTCGTACTCCAAATAAACCAATCATCACTGTGCAAAGAAGAAAACCTATAAGTCCTTATAATTATGCCAAGCAAATAACTAGAGAGAGTTATCATGCGGTTGCCCATACTTATCATACCAGAAATAATAGGCAACCTAGTCCTCCTCCTGTTATCCCAGTTTCTCTTCCGAATCCTCAACCGATTCTTCCACAAGCTCCCCGTATTTTGCAAGTTCTTAGTAAGGAATATGATCTCATAGAACAACTTAAAGCTACTCCTGCTAAGATATCCCTTTGGGATTTGATTCAAACTTCTTCCACTCATCATGGAATGTTACAAGATGCCTTGAAAGATTTGAATGTTCCTCCACCGAATACATCTAGTAATATAGCATCTTTGGTTAACTCTGTGATGAATCCTAAAGTTCAAATTGTGTTTACCCAAGATGAGTTGCCTACTAGTGAAATCCAACATCAATATGATCCCTTGATGATTGTGGTTATCATGAAAGACATTTCTATAAGACGAACACTAGTAGATAATGGCTCTGGTCTTAATGTGTGTAGCATTAATCTTTTGCATAAGATGAATGTGGATACATCCTTAATTGAACTGGATTCTCGTCCTATTCGAGGCTTTGATAATGTGGCTAAAACTTCATTAGGTACTATCACCTTACCCATCACAGTGGGGCCTGTTACTTTGCCTACACCTATCCATGTTATGTCAGGAAATCTAACGTACAACTTGCTACTAGGGAGACCTTGGATTCACAGTATGCAAGCTGTCCCCTCTACATTGCATAGACAAGTTAAATTTATTTATAACAATAAGACATATACCTTGAGAGGTGATACTAATTTTCAAGCTTGTTTGCAAACATCTACTTCCAAGGGGGGTTCTTCTAAGCCGTCCTCATCTAGTGATGACTCTTTAAATAAGATACCTATCGGTGAATCCTCGCTCTCCGATGATCAAAATTCTTCGGATGAGTCTGGAGCTCTTGAAGAAGATTCTTCTCGACTTGAAACTACACATAAGAAGGATTTTAATCTTGAGAAGGTTCTCGCAGATGACGATTGGGGATCCCTTGATTTTAATCCTACCTTTGTAGGTGAATATAAGGTTCCTTCTAGAGAGCTTAAAGTTGAAAAGAAGGAAGAAGCTAAAAATCAATCAATCTTACTCGAACCTATGAGTAATAATTTTGTGGCCGCTTCTCAAACTTCTTCTCCTCACACCTCTAATTATGAAGTGTTTGATTCTTTGTCTTATGCAAAACCACCTTCTCTTCCTGAAATGGCTGATCGTTATGGTGGTGGTTTTCGCATTTTTGCTAAGCATGGGTATCATGGAAATGGTTGCGGTGCTCATGAACAAGGGATATAAGTTCCTCTAGAGACTAATTTTCACAGTTATGCCTTTGGACTTGGCTATAATCCCTGCAAGCGCACTAAAGCTTCTAAAAGACCATGCATTAGTGTTAATGTTATTTCTACCTCTCTATCAATGCAACACCCCGAGTACATTGATGGGGATCCTTCGTGTGCTTGTGCTTTTGACGTTTTCCCTACCGATGATGCTTTAGCTGAATTTTTAGGAGCTTATGACACTCTTCCTCGTTATCATCACAATAGGGGACTCCCTTATTGTTTGAACACTGAAGCCTATTTTGGAAAAGAGATGGATAACGATGAGATTGTGAAAGAATTCCCTCAGCTAAAGGATACTCCTCAACAAAGTAATCTTCTCATAAGTGACACCACTAATGTTAAGATGGATCCTTGCAATGAAGAGAAAGTTCTTAAAATTGGAAAATGTTTGGATGGAGAGGAACAAAAACAATATGAGGATTTATTGCATGAATTCCCCGAGATCTTTGCTTGGACATACTCTGACATGCCTGGTATAGATCCTAAGATTGTTACTCATAACATTGTCTTAGTTCCTGATGCTAAGCTCGTGAAACAAAAGATTCGAAAAATGAATCCTAAGGTAGCTTTGCTTGTTAAGGCTGAGATTGAAAAGTTATTGGAGGCTGGATTTATCCGCCCTATTGATTATTCCCCATGGATTTCAAATATTGTCGCTGTGGCTAAACCAGATAACAAAATAAGAATGTGTACTGACTTTCGGGATCTAAATAAGGCTTCTTTAAAAGATGATTTTCCTCTTCCAAACATTGACATGATAGTTGATTCTACGGCAGGACATGCCTTGTTATCCTTCATGGATGGTTTTTCAGGATACAATCAAATTTTTATTAACCCTCAAGATCAATTCAAAACCGCTTTCACTACTCCTTGGAGTACGTTTTGTTGGATAATGATGCCTTTTGGACTTAAAAATGCCGGTGCAACTTATCAACGAGCGATGACCCTTATCTTTCATGATTATATGCATAAGATTTTAGAGGATTATGTTGATGACATTTTAGCCAAATCCTTTCTTCACGTGGATCATATTAAAATCCTTCGTCAAATCTTTGAAAGGATTCATAAATATCACATGCGCTTGAATCCCCGAAAATGTGTTTTTTGTGTGGATAGTGGAAAACTATTAGGATTCATAGTTTCGCATCGTGGGATTGAGGTGGACACTAAGAAAATAGATGCTATTGTCAACATGCCACCTCCTAGAAATGTGTCTCAACTTAAAAGCTTACAAGGAAAGATTCAAGCTATTCGTAGGTTTGTATCTCAACTTGCGGATCATACTTTTCCTTTCACTCAACTTCTCAAAAAGAATATCACTTTTCAATGGAATGAGGATTGTCAGCAAGCATTTGAAGATTTAAAAATGTATTTAACTAATCCTCCTATCCTTCGACCGGCTGAACCTTGTAAACCTTTCCTTATTTATACGGCTGCATCCTCTCATGCTCTTGCAGCATTATTGGCACAACATGATAAAGATGGTAAAGAATGTCCGGTTTATCACATAAGTCGTACCTTACTCGATTATGAGACCCGATATTCTGTGATGGAAAGACAATGCTTGGCCTTGGTATTTGCGACTCAGAAATTGAGACATTATCTCTTAAACTCAGAGGTCCACGCCATGGTAAAGTTTGATCCGTTGAAGCATCTTTTCTCTAAAACTGATTTATCAGGACGCCTAGCTAAGTGGGTTATGATGTTAACTGAATTTGACCTTAAATTTGTTTCACAAAGAGCAATTAAAGGGCAAGCGTTGACCGATCACCTAGCTGAGGCCCCTTCACCTTTCTCCTTCCCAAACCCTGAGTCTTTTCCTGACGACTTCATTCTTTCTATAGAGAAAGATGAAACTTGGGAGTTATACTTTGATGGCTCTAAGTGTCGTACGGGATCAGGGGTAGGTGTTGTTTTGATTTCTCCTACAAAGAAACCCATTCCCTTATCCTATCGTTTAAATTTCCTGTGTACCAATAACATTGCTGAGTATGAGGCTCTTATAGCGGGAATAAAAGCAGCCTTAGCTCTGAACATAAAACACATATATATCTATGGAGATTCGCAATTGATTATAAGACAAGTAACAGGAATATATCAAGCAAAACAAGACAAATTATCACAATATAAAGACCTTGCCATCTCTTTATTACAAAAATTTGATTCTTATACCATGGAACCTGTTCCTCGAAAAGATAATCGACATGTGGATGCAATGGCATGTGTGGCTTCTCTTGTATCTTTAGAGGACCCTGTGGTTGATCTTAAATTTGTTATTCACAACCTTATTTCTCCAGCTATTGTAGATGATCCTAGTCTGGTAACATGTTGTGACTTTATAGACTCAGATGAATGGTACTCGCATATCGTAAGATATTTGACCGATGGTACCTTTCCTAATTCTGCTAATAGAAACACTAGGGCTAGAATCTGCAAGTTGTCTACTAGATATATCATTCTTTCTAATGTTCTTTACCGAAGGGGTTATGATGGTCTTCTCCTTTGCTGTCTTAACAAACCAGAAATCCCCGTTGCTCTTGAAGAGGCGCATTCAGGTGCCTGTGGGGGACATTTTGGAGGCAAATCCTTGGTTCATAGATTGCTTCGTATGGGATACTATTGGCAAACTATGCAGAAGGATTCCTTTTCATTTGTTAAGAAATGTCATCAATGTCAACAACATAATAATCTGATTCATGCTCCTACCCAAGAACTCCGTTCTCAAGTAGCTTCTTGGCCTTTTACCGCTTGGGGTTTGGATCTTATTGGTAAAATCTCTCCTCCTTCATCTCAAGGACACACCTTCATTATAACCGCAACAGATTACTTTACGAAGTGGGTAGAAGCTATTCCCCTTCGCTCTACCACTGCTGAATTGATTTGTCAATTTCTTCTAGAGAACATCATTTCTCGATTCGGGATACCTTCTACTATAATCTCAGATAATGGGACATCATTTAAGAACAAGGACGTGAAGAAATTCCTCGAGAAGTATCATATCAAACATCGATTTTCTACACCATACTATCCTCAGTCAAATGGTCAAGCCGAATCATCCAATAAAATAATCGAACAAATTCTTCACAAAACCGTGAATAAGCATGGTAAGGATTGGAGTAACCAGCTAATCTATGCTCTTTGGGCCTACCGAACGAGTGTACGAATTGCCACGGGAACTACTCCTTATAATCTTGTTTATGGTGCTGACACTATTATGCCTTTAGAGTTAGAGATTCCATCACTTAGGGTTTCTCTCAAAGGTATAGTAGATGATGACTCTTATAGAGAACAATGACTTCAATAGCTTGAGATGCTTGATGAACAGCGTATAAATGCTCTTGAGCATATTCAAGCGTATCACAAAACTCTACAACGAAGCTATAATGATAAGGTTAGTCAACGTTCCTTCTCAGTAGGTGACTTAGTCCTCTATGAGAATCAGCGCAATGTGAATGCCTTACCTGCAGAAAAGGGAAAATTTAGTCCTAATTGGCTTGGACCATATATCGTTATTGGGGATTATGGATCAGGTGCTTACAAAATAGCAGATGTAGACGGTACGCCTCTTAAAGAACCTATAAATGCTATGCACTTGCGTAGATATTATGCTTAATTCTTCATTCCTTATTTATCTTCTTTTCAGTTCTTCAACATTGGGTAATATGTTAGTATCTCCTAATTAGAGCAAAATAGAATTAAATGTTATGATGTTTAATCTATATTGCTTTGTTCTTGACAAGCGTGTTTCCTTACTTCATGGTTTGTCTTGAATTCATTTATGTAAGTTGTAAAAGATTTACATTTCCATTATGCTAGCATATTATACAGTGTCTTTATGTGTTAAGTAGAGTCGTATCATGTTGTGTTTAAGTTCAAAATTAAATCACGTTAGTTATATGATTCTTAGACTTAATGCATATTTCTTCCCTATCATCAATGTAGTACTTGATTAAATATTTAATTAAGTCACACATGTATCAATTTAATCATGGAGCATTGAGAAATCAATCACATGGAAATTAAATTCTGAACATACATGTACATTTACCAAATGTATTAGATTTAATCAAAGCAAAATATACATTGTTTTAAGCATTAAAGATAACACATTTGAGACAAAAGAGAAGCATGTATATATACATATATATATGTGGATCGTATACAAATATAGGTCACTATACATCCAAAATGTGACCTCTCCTACATCATAAAATCATCTCCTATCCCTAGGACTAGTGGCTGGAGAGTGTCGACTGGACGCTCCCTCCTGATCTGGCCATGAAGGTGGACCCATGGGTGTGTAGCGCGATACAGACCGTGAGTGACTCTGAGAGGAACTCCTACGATCCCTATCCATAAGGATCGCGCGATAGGTGGTAGCCTCGGCCTGAGCTGCTGCTAGATCTCGCCACGCCCACTGAAGGTCCTCTGATAGGATTCTCTCTCTCTCCCTCCATATGTCTACCTGAACTCGGAATGGGGAAAACAAGTCCTCATGCCGACCCGCGTTCCCTTGAGGCCTATAGGCAATCTGTGAGGAACTGGGGATCTGTGCTATCGTGGAAATGTCTGTCACTGCCTGCTGAATCAGGGAATGCCACTCCTGCACATTAGCTGTGGCAGTAGAATAGATTTTTGTATTAGTACCATTCTATATCATCAAAACATTAATAATCAATTTAAACCTACTATACCTGGGTCTCCCTCGCGCCAGTAGGGATCATGATATGGTAGCATTTGTGATTGGGATCTACTAGGCTCCCCTCGCTCGACTAATCTATGCATGATGGGTGTAGGCTGGACGGTACTAGGAATAGGTCTCCGTATCGCCTCATGTTCCCCCTGTTGGGGAATAAGAGGAGGATCCAGAGCTATGGTATCATCCCCTGAATGGTGAGGAGTTGCATCTGACTCCTCCTCATCATCTCTATCCTCATCTGCATCCTCATCCTCATCTGCATCCTCGTTCTCCTCATCATCAGTTCTATCCTCCTCGTCCTCATCTCTATCTATATCCTCCTCCTCCTCGGTGCTGGGCTGATTGCCTGTAGGTGGATCAGGATCTCCTGCCTCCTCATGACCCTCTCCCTCCTCTGGCTCCTCTAACCTGGATCCATGGTCCTCATCTCGGTCTCCATGTCTCCATGGGCCTGGATGGCCTGTCGGGTGATCTGGTGGAAAGATAGGACCTGGATATGATCTCATAAACCATGAGACATACCTGCGCTGTGCTCCAGGCTCTGTAGAATAATCAATGACTACATCCTGATCAGATCCCTCTATATCTGTAATCTCGATGTCATCTATCATCGGTCTCGCTACTGCTCTAGGTCTGGGAAGGACCCGTGAGTGTCGAGTATAGATGGGCACATCGGCTGGAACACACTGCTCTAGCCCGAACTGCCTCCGTACTCGGTCAAAGTAAAAAGGGACTATGATGTGTGAATATCGTCCCTGCAGTAGTCGGTTCCTCTGTAAGCATGCTAACTATCTCTCCATCCCATCCCATCTGTGCATCCGCAGGTAAGGTCTCCACACTGTCACCTCAGCTGTCAGTCTATCAAAAATCACTCTCCAATATAACAGATCTCCAAATCTCCACTCGCTGGTAAGTGGATAAGCAAACACCCTAGGTCGCTCGCTAGCCATACTCAATGGAAAGCCATACCTGCAGAAGTGTGCATGTCATCAAACTGCAACCCTGTCCAAATACATACTCCTCAAGGTTGTGATAGAGATGTGCAAGCATACTCTGACCCCAAGCATACACTCTCCTGTGTCTCTCCATCGCTCTGATGCACCATGTGAGACCCCCATGCATGTGCGTGCCTCGCCCATTAGGGCAGACGGCTAGTGCTATGATGGCGATCATAAGGCGTCTCAGAAGGGGTACGTCCCCTGTAGGATGTAAGAGCCATCTGACCATGATGCGACCTCTCATCTCGCTCGGCATGACTCTCCCTATGCAATATACCTGCTCCCTCTGATGATCCTCCACTGACCGATCGGTCGCGTATGTAATAGTCGCTCCTCTGATAGGAAGATGAAGTATACGGTACACATCCTCGAGTGTAACCGTCAGCTCCCCTACTGGAAGATGAAATGTGCATGTGTCAGGATCCCATCGCTCCATCAATGCCATCTGCATCGCAGGATGGAACCGAATGGCTGGCATGAGGATCACATACCATAATCCCACTATCGACAGTGTGTCTCTCTCTGACTGAGTAAGCCGCGGAATCTGATCTCGCAAACTACAAAGAATATGTCCCGCTGTATGCTCTCTCATGTATCGAAGGCCCTGCAACACAAAAACATAACCGTAATCAGTACTCGATCATCAAAATCGCTCATGCAAACTATCGAACATCGTATGCCAAGCCCTGATGGGGACCATGGCGCCCTGTCAGGGACCATGGCGCCCTGGTTGGGACCATGGTGCCCTGTCAGGGACCATGGCACCCTGGGGGGACCAGGGCACCCCACAGGGACCATGGCGCCCTGGGGGGACCATGGCACCCTGGGTCGGGCTCGGGTCAGCCTTCAGGGCCCGCAAACGATCACAGAAAAGTCAAAATGCGAAAAATCAAAAGTCAAATGTTCAGTCAACTCACCTCGTCCAGTGGCTCGTCGTCAATCACGGCCTGGCGCAGGATCTCAACCCTCGTGGGATGCTCCGGTCATCGTGAAGGCATGATGATGGCTATGTGGGCTCCGCTGCAATGAACAGTACTCAGAATCAACAAAGTGACAAATGCAAATGTCTCTTTCAAGGTATATACGTTCATTCCTTTACCTTTACTTTCAAAACCTTAATTTTCCTCTTTCACTCATTTCATCATAACTTGAGTTTGGGAGATGCGATTTTCGTACCGTTTGTTGCATAGGAATTGTATTTTCATTCCCCTACTCTCGGGATGTGCCAAAAAGTGCTCTGATGAAGCCTTTTCAGTGAACATCCCTCATCAATACTCTCTTACACAATTTGTCGTAAGTAAACATGCTACCCTGTTTCACCTCCCTAATAAGCAAGTCGAAACAGAGGGGGGCATATAGCTACTCACAAATTTCATCACCTTCCTTAGTAAGCATTAGGTGATTTTGTGATCTAACGTGTGTTTTGTAGGGTGCGGTTCCTAACTGTGTACTGCAGATACCGCTGGGGGCTTCGTCCGACAACTTATGGATATATCCTTTTTCAAATAATGTTTACTTTCTGTACTTTAGCTTGCATATGCACGTAGTACTCATATGACCGCTAAAGTGGGGGCTAAATGTAACGTCATAAATTGTACGCACTTGCTAAAGCAGTACAATTTAACACCTAGTTTAGCACCCGCCTTGGCGCAGTTGCATTTTGCATTGCATTTCCCCTTTAGCACTTAATTAATCAAATTAATTAGGTCTAAAGGTTCTATTTCATCATTTTCCACATCATAAAGTCGGGCCCTTTCATTAAAGTGTGCCCCTTTCATTTTATTCCTCCAATACATCACTTAATCAAAAACCCTAATTAGGCCCTATTCTGAGCTTGGGGGCTTGATTTCGGGGGTCAAAACATCTCAAAATCACCTGTAACTTCGGGATTCTCTCTAAAATCATCATATCTGACGGCCCTAAAAATTTGGTGAAAAGTTGTCGGGACCGTGGCGCCCGGAGTGCACACGGTCCCGAACATTTTTCCTGAAATTTTAAGAGCGCGATCCAATCATAAAATAAAGCTTAACCCCAAGAAATTGGCAGGATATTCGATCTCTAGGTCGGCCAAAAGACGAAATTGCGACCTAGGGTTTCATACATAAGAGCTCTCTTTCTTCATTTGAAAGGATGGGATTTTTGTTTCCAGGGAACCTCATATGCAGTGAAAGAGCAGATCTTTGAAGACTTCAACATCTTACAACATCCCTCTACCAAGCATTTATCAATTCCATTCATCCATTTAGTGCTTGGAAGACATTGAAGAACAATAGGAGATTACCGACTGAAGATTGGCTTGTACCTCTCCCTTGAGGGTTGGGTATGATTTCATGTTGTTTTCATGTCTTTACATAAAGATTCAATATATCCTTCATTAATGCTTTAGATCACTTTGCATCTTGATTTAGAGCATTTACATTATCATTTACAAGCAATTAGGGTTTACTTTCTAGGTTGCTCTAGTTTGCTTTCTTGCATTTTAGGACCTTGCACACACACTAGGTCTGCACACACAATACATTTTACAAAACAACTTGGCTATTTGTGGAGGTGGAAACCACCAAAGTGGGGGTTTGACTAAGGCAAAACCCTATATAGCTGCCCATACACCCTTTTTCAGATATAAGTGTAGGTTTCGGGACTCGGACGACGCCGCAGGATACAGATCCGGAGAGAACAGGTCAAGACAGCACTCTGTATCAAATTGCAGAGCAGAAGACTGGGATAGGAGTGCTAGGCACCTTGGTCCTGCCAGGAAAGGGGCGCTGGGCACCCTGGTCCCTGGGACAGAGGCGCTGGGCACCCTGGTCCTCCGGACAGACAGCTTTCAGACGGCTTTCTGACAGTGTTTCAGAGTGCAGAACGACAATTTTCGGTGTAGTTTTCAGGACAGTGGCGCCCACGCCCCCATCCTGCACATTTTCAGTTTGATTTTGACTTCGGGTACACATCTGCATTCTTATTTCATCCTTGTATTTACAACTTTCCATTGTTTAAGTTCAATTCTATAATCTTGTTGTTAGCTCATACTTGCATTTTAGGGTTAGGAATTGAACTTGCATAATCTTACCTTTCAATTACAACAAAGGAATAGAAACCCTAATAGGTAGCCCATGGCTCTCTCTTTCACAAAAAGAAGTAGCCAATTGTGCGATACCTCTAGGTTCTTTCGTATTCCGTAGTGTGTGACAAGAGGTAGGATTAGGGCATGATAACCTAGTCTCGCTTTTTCCCCCACACAGGATAGTATAAAATTAATTTTGGGAGGTCTTTTTTAGATAATAACTACCCAACTACAGGGTTGAGGATATGGATAGATGAAACTACAAACTCTACTAACATCTTGACAACCTTTGTCATTGATGCCAAAGGGGGGGTAGTAGGATGAGAAAGTTCAAAGACAAGAATCATATGCTCAGGGGGAGCCCCTCATATTTTTGGTAAACATTTTTGGTAAATTTTTGGACTACACATTTTTGGACACTTTTTGAAATTTCTCATGAGTGTTGCCATCAATGCCAAAGGGGGAGATTGTTGGCATATGGACACTCCAATGAGACATTGTATGTGATTGAAGGTTTTGTTATTGATGGCAACCTTGAAATCCTATGGCATCGGCAAGACATCATACCAGCAAAGCATTACAAAGGAAAGACAGTGCACCGACATCAACAAGATCACTCTACACCGGCACCGGCACCAGCACAGAAGAAAAGATGTATACCAGCATAGAGGCCGATAGGATTTTTGTTATGTAATAATTTGTTTATTATTGTAGGCTGACTTGGCAAATTGTAAAATGACTCTTGTATATAAAGGAGATCATTGTAGACATTTAGAGAGGTAATGTAGCGAGCATAAGGAAAATTATTAGGCAGACCTAATATGCGAATTATAGGTCAAGGGTGTATGTAAAGAACAAAGCAAGAACCAGTACTAAATCTGGCATTGGAGATGCTATTATAAAGTAGTACAAGTCATTGGACTAGTATAATCCTTATTGTAAGTCAATGTGACTTCTCATTGAGCAGTGAGCTCTAGGCAGTTGGCCTTCCTGCATGTGTAGGCCCCTATTATAAGTAATATTCTCTTATTGGCTAGTGAGTGAATATTGTGGGTCACAAATCCCATCGAGATTTTTCCCACATTGGGTTTCCTCGTTAAACATCTTGTGTTATGGTGTTCTTTTCATGTGGATGTTTCTGATTCTATTTATTGCATTCATTCTTGCATACCGGTATACTGTTATTTTATGTTTTGCATGTTTTAACTTAAGAAATTCTTATTACCGGTTAGATACTGATTCACCCCCCCTCTCAGTATCTGCGGGAATCCTAATAGCATAAAGAGTCATTTCCACAAAATATAATATCATCAACAAATATGGCTGAGATCAGTATTCTATTTTCATCATTCTTCATGTACATATTGTTGTTCTCACTTGTCCTTATAAAACCAATCTTAATCA
This sequence comes from Cryptomeria japonica, assembly GCF_030272615.1. NCBI lineage: Eukaryota > Viridiplantae > Streptophyta > Pinopsida > Cupressales > Cupressaceae > Cryptomeria > Cryptomeria japonica. The sequence continues at coordinate 61,572,856 of NC_081413.1, read as the reverse complement.
AATAAGAGTGCAATCTTTCATACCATGCTCTAGGTGCTTGTTTCAAATCATATAAAGCTTTGTTCAATTTACATACCTGATCTTTATTATTGTCTTCAACAAATCCTTTAGGTTGTTCAATAAAAACTTCTTCTAATATTCCATTTAGAAATGCAGATTTGACATCCATTTGATATACCTTGAAGTTTTTGAAAGCATCATAGGCCAACAATGTTCTTAGTCCTTCAAGTCTAGCAACAGGTGCAAAAGTTTCGCCATAATCAATTCCTTCTTCTTGAGCATAACCTTTGCAAACTAGTCTTGCTTTGTTTCAAATGACCTCTCCTTTTTCATTTAGCTTGTTTCTGAAAATCCACTTTGTACCGATTACATTTTTGTCCTTTGGTCTTGGGATTAGCGTCCATGTGTCATTCTTCTTGATTTCATCAATCTCTTCTATCATAGCATTTATCCAATCTTCGCTGTTAAATGCCTCTTTCACTATTCTCGGTTCAAATTCAAATATCAAACATGTGTTTTGTCTCAGTTTGTTCCTTGTCATCACTGGATCATCCTTATCTCCTATAATCTGACTTGGTGCATGATGTCTTCTGACATACTTGGCTAATACAGGCTCGGTAGGCTCTGTATGATCTTCTTCATCACTTGGTAATTAGATACTCTCTTCATTTTCTTCAACAGTTTTCTCGGTAAGACTTCTCAGTTGAACATAGACAAATTCATCATAGTCTTCTGGTTCCTTGGAATTTCCTTCATCATTTCTTTCTGCAAATTCATCAATTTTCACATTTGCACTTTCTACTATTTTGTTAGATGATTTGATCAGACATTAAATGCTTTGCTTCTAGAAGAATAACCTAGAAATGTTCCTTCTTCACCTTTTTGATCAAACTTGCCATTTCTATCATCTTTGTGAACATAGCATCTACTTCCAAAGATTTTAAAATAACTAACATTAGGTTTCTTATCATACCAGATTTCATATGGTGTCTTCAAAGTACCTTTCTTCAATTGTACTCGGTTCAAGGTGTAAACTGTTGTGCTTATTGCTTCTCTCCAAAATGTTTGTGGTACCTTCTTTTCAATCATCAGTGTTCTAGCACAATCCACAATAGATCTATTTCTTCTCTCAGCTATTCCATTATGTGGTGGAGTTTTCAGTGCTTCTTACTTATTTTGATCAGATTATCAAAATTTACATGACAAAACCTTTTATGCGATAACCAGGTATCATCTATCTTTGCATACAAACACTTGTTACATGTTGAGTCAAGGTGAAATGTGTTACCTTTTGTTTGTGTCCCAGTAGCAGCTAACTTTCCATTCTTGTCATGAACTTTGACAATTCCTTTCTGAAATTCTATTTGGTAACCTGTGTTGTTTAGTTGTGCTACACTCAACAAATTGTATTTCAAACCTTCAACCCAATAAACATCATTGTATCTTGCATTGTCAAGAAGTGTTATAGATCCTTTACCTTTCACCGGACATGGTGCATCATTACCAAATCTAACATAGCCTCCATCATAATCTTCTAATATAACAAACTTGTGTTTATCTCCTATCATATGATGTGAGCATCCACTATCTATGATCCAAGAATCATTAGTGTTTATGTGAGATATTAGGGCTTTTTCTTCATACCTTTCTTCATCTAATCCATCTTTGATAGCCACATAAACTACTTCTTCTATATCAGTCTCATCTAATTTATCATCATTGGATTCCTCATCAGCTATTAAACATGTCTTTCTATATCTTCTTCGAAAGTCTCGGTGTCCTCTGTAATGATTATATTTTTGTCTGTCATCTTGGTAATGTCTCTTTTCAGTAGAATCTTTGTCAGGACAATTAGAAGCTATTTGTCCTATCTTATCACAATTGAAACATTTCAAAGGTAGCTTTCCTTTATACTTACCTTTGCCTCTTGGTAACCTTCTGGCTAATAGTGCTTCAAACTCTTCTTGCTTTCTGATTTCCTCATACAGTTTGTGTACTCCTTCCATGTTCTTATGAAATCTTTCACTTGCTCCACTGTGATCTCCTTTAAAAATCTTATAATTTCTTTCATTGAAATCATTAGATTCATCAAGATGAAAAGAAATAAATGCAGATTCAATTTTATTTACCGAAGATCCACTGTTATCAAAGTTGCTTAACTCAAATGCATGTAGTTTACCAATAGTAGCATCTAAAGAAACTAGCATATTAGGTACAGACCTCAATTCATTGATTGCAGAGACTCGGATTGCATAAGCTGGTAGAAGGGTTCTCAACAACTTACTTGTTATATCCTTTTCTTCAATAGTTCCACCTGCTTGTTTGATTTGATTTACAATCTCCTTTAGTCTTGTATTGTACTGAGTTATGTTCTCACCTTCATTCATCCTCATAGATTCAAGTTGTCCTCTTAGACTATCTACTTTTGCTCTTTGAACATGTTCATCTCCTCCATATATTGATATGAGCTTATCCCACATAGCCTTTGCATCATTGCAGCCTTCTAGATCATTAAACTCTGAATCGGTCAATGCAGATGTTATTTCAATCATTTCTTGAATATGTTCTTGCTTTGCCTTTATCTCTTCCATAGTCAATGGATAGGTGCTCAGTGTAACAAAATCATTCTCTAGATAGTATACATCATATTCTCCAACTCCTGATAGATGTAGCTTCATTCTTTTTTGCCATGTAGAGAAACATGACTTGTTCAGCTTCGAAGCATCCCTCTTATACATCTTTGGATCTTTAACTCAAGTTCCTTTAAACTTATCTTCCAGAGTCCAAAGCTCTGATACCAATTGATAATTCTGATACTTAATGTAAGTACAGATCCAATAGCCAACAAGATGAGAGGGGGAGGCTAAATCATACAAACTTAATCTTCTATAAAAACATCAGATTCAACCTCGGTAACATATATTTTAGTAATATATCTAAAATTGTTAAACATGAAAACTCAAAAGCATATAAACATCATAAACCTCATAACACCAGATTTAATGTGGAAACCCAAATAAGGAAAAACCATTGTGGGATTTCGGACCCACTAAGAAATATATTCTTCTAGAGTATGCTCGGCTAAAAGTAAATCATGTTAAAGATTACAAACACATTGCTAGATGTGACCTGGTTAAGGGATTTCCCTCAGATCTATTAAGATCTTCACCTTGTTAGAAGTGACCTTGTTAAAGGATTTCAAACACTCCATCAAAATATCACCTTGCTAGAGGGTTTTACAAATAAGACTGTTAAGTCCACTCGGTAAAGAGATTTTCTGTCACTTTCACAGAATAATAGTAATAAAAATCTATCTGCAACTTCACATCTAAAATACTAAAGCAGATTCTTATTTGTTCAATACAATCTAGACATCGAACTAATCTTGTCCATCTGCTGGGCTTCTATACTCTATTATCCAAATGGGTCTTCAAGCTTCTGTGCTCGGTAATCACTATGTAGCATCCCTGTGCATACACTTGCCCACATACATTGTTTATCAATAGTTTCCTATTTATAAACAATTAGGTAACCGCTTAATCTCCTTGATCACATTTCCCATGATCAATCATAGCCATCAAATCTTTGATCTTTTCCAGGTTCAATGCATCTTTTGATCTGAAAATGTTTTACCCTATCTTGGAACTTGCATACATTTCTTGGAACTTGTGCTGGAGTATTGCAGTTCAATCTACACTGTAGATCTTCATGCCAACTTTCCATTGCCTTAGATTCTTAACAAACTTCATGCACGACATACCAATCACTTTAATTAGTTCCAGATCATCAACTTCCTTCATTAAATAATGCATGTAAACATTTAATGCATTCTGTTATAGCTCAGTTACAACTTGATAAATACAAAACTTCACTCAGTAGACATTCCGCCTTCGTTAACCGATAGTGATAACGTTAGGGTTTACCGACTAGGTTCTTTGCTTGATAACATAGTATAGTATTAACCTTACAATTTACAACATATGTATGATGTTAAAACAATCTAAACATCATGATCTCATCATTGTTTGACTCGGTAATAGTTGCCCATTGAATAACTTATGCATCCCCTTATTCATCATATTCTTTCCTGTGTCTTTTACCAACATCTTTATATTCTTCAAATCATACTTCTCAAGATATGGTAACATCATACTAAATTAGAAAATCAATTTCTTGACATCAATGACAAAATAATAATATCAAGACAGTAAACATCCTTAATCAGTTATATCCATAATCATCAACAACCTTCTCAATATCCTTATTGAAATGCCAACAATCTTTCATTGTCTGTTATAATGCTATATTGCCAACAAGGACATCTGAGGACTTGGATTTGAGAAAGGTGAATCCTTCGGATCTAGACAAAGCAATACAAAACCTAATCAAAAGAAGAGTAAGAATCCTCTTTTAAGACAACCTAATGCCCATAAATTTTATGGTAGATGATTTAATTCCATTAAATTTGGTCATATAGTGAATCCATGCAAAAGTAGGATGAATAATGGAATGAACAACATGAATGATGTTCATACCTTTACCAGTCAATGTTTCAAATGCAATAATTTTTGTCACAAATCAAATATGTGTAAAGAACTAAGGAAATAACTTCCAAAACAAGAGTTTCTATTATTGTGTGATGTTTGGACATATCTCTAACCAGTACAAGATGAGACCAAATCAAATGAACTTCATACCTATGCAGAATGTTATTAGTCATGCATGCAATAAAACCGATCAAATTGCAAAGTACTATAGAAGAAAAAGTAGTGCTTTGGTAGACAAGAACAAATTAGATGAGAAGGGTAAGGAAAAGGTAGAAGAGATCACAGACAAACATGAGAAGATATTTGTCAGAAAAGATGAATCTAAAGTAGACAATGGCTCTGCACCCAAACCCGCTGCAGGATCTACATCCAATAAAAGGGGTTTTATACCTTAGGGGGGAATTTTCATGCAGATTCTAAGAACCCCCTCTTCGGTGATTTGCAATCGATTTTGGAAGGTTATAGAAGGCTTAAATTAGATATGCAGATGTTATCTAGAAATTTTAGAGAGGATTTGATGCTCCGGTAAGCGACTCTATGAAAATGAAGGTAACCAATTGCAACATTTATTGCAATGAATAATTAGGTTTTTTGAAGGTTAAAAGGGCATTTCAAAGTTTCATTCATCACAAAGCGACTAGGAGAATAGTGTAGAGAAGAAGAGCAAAGAAATTCGGTAATCTCAATAGCGATTTCAACGATCATAAGAGAATTCCAGTGCATGGTTGCGAATAGAGATATTTATCTATTTCAATCTATTAGTTTCCACAAACCCTAAATTTGAAATGGCTTCAAATTCTAGAATTGCTACCCAATTGGTTATGGAGATTAAGAATAGAGCCAGACTTGTTTTCAAAAATAATCATTTTAAATCTGTTTAGGATGATCCATAAGGTGCATTTTCTTTGGTACCCTATGGCATCCTTCACAATGAGGATATTAGGGCATACAACCATTGTGATCTTGAGAAGCTTGGCAATACTGATATGTTGAATTTACATAACAAGCATCTAATAGACAGCTTGGGAAACCTCAAACCAGAATATAAGATTCTTCAGGACAAGCATTTTCTGCAGTTCGTCCATTTCCATTATTTGACGAAGCAGAGTGGATCCGATAAATTATCATTCGAGTCCATGATGATTTCATGTAGCTTGATAGGCCTCACAAGATTACTAAACAGGCAATTCAAGTTGTGAGATGCCTTAGTGAAACCAGTGAAGTACCTAGCCTAAGAAAAGTATCAAATAACATCATGATAGCAACTACTGGTTACAAGTTCGATAAAAGAGAAATGACTATCGACAAAATTTTGGAGCATGATGTGAAGTTTGTAGTAATGGTGGTTGGATACAAGGTTTACCAGTCAAGCAAACATAATTTTGTCTCTGAACCTGCCATATATACAATATATTACATGCTCGAGAACGACATGAGGGATGATCTATGTACAATTATTCTAAATGAGCTGATGAGTAATTTGAATAAAATTAAACAAGACAAGAAGCACACTTTAAATATGGAACTCTTATAATTTTCTTGGCCTTACATTTCTTGAATGAGATACCTAGTGTAAAAGGAAAGGTCCAATAGGTCGATGATAGACCGGTGGCAATGCAAATAAAAGAGGTATTGTGGGGAATAGTAGATGACACAATGAGAATATCTTCTCTATAGGGTTATTTTGAATCTTTCCAAGCCCTAATGAACAGCAAAGATAGAATCCCTAAGGAGATTGTGGAGAAGTATGAGAAAACTATTTGTTTCATTGTTGATAAAGATCAATGTCAAATGGAACTCGTGGAGCCTAGGACACTTTGGATCATGCCCATAGGGTATGAAGTTGACTCTTTCACACTTGAGGCATATGCTCAACACCTATTGAGCCAACTAGTGGATCCAAAAGAAGGAATATTTTGAACATTCAAGGAGAAAGACCTTGAATTGCACAGATAGTTCACTGCACCTACTAGAAAAAGGAAAGTTTCAAAGATGGTTGAGGAAGTGGTAGTGCAGATGGGATTCACTCGAGAGGAGGTGGAGAAGGAAAGATAAAAAACATGCACAAATGGAGGCCAAAGAGAAAACAAAAAATCCTAAGTTTGACCTGGTTCCCTCCAAGGTTAAACCAAAAGGGACCAAGTCTGCCCCTTCTTCGGTGGCACATTTTCAGGAATAGCTTCCTTGCATTTTACCTTTATGTCTTTCAACATTTGCTTAAGCCATAGTACCTATGTACAGTTGGTTGCTGCTGCAACTATTGATAAAGATGTACAACTTTGTTTCTTACTCAGCCAAAAAATTAATCTGCTTCCAAGAAAAAATGCTCTGCCGGTGGTTCTTTTTCTATCATCCACATCTCCTGCCCAATTTGTATTTGTGTTCGCACATAATTCAAAGTTTTCATCTCTAGGATACCATAATCCAAGATTTGTAGTGCCTTGTAAGTATCGGAAAATCCTTTTTACTGCTAATTCATGATTTTCTCTAGGATTACTCTGAAATCTTGAAACAATACATACTGCATTCATGATATCAGGTCTTGTTTGTGTCAAATACAATAAACCTCCTATCATAGATTTGTACCTAGTCGAATTAACAGGTGTAGATTCATCCTTTAGTGATAATTTGTCATTTGTAGTCATAAGTGTGCTTACCAGTTTAGAGTTCTCCATCCCAAATTTCTTTAATAACTCCTTCAAGCACTTGGATTGACTCAAGAATATACCTTTATCAGTCTGTGAAATCTACAATTCTAAAAGGAATTTTATTTCTCCAATCATAGACATTTCAAATTCTTGCTACATTTTAATAGAAAACTCTTTACATAATCCATCTTCTTCTCCAAAGATTATATCATCAACAAAAACTTCTATAACCAAGATGGCATCATTTGTCACTTTATAATATAAGTTGCTGTCAGTATTACCTTTAGAAAAACCAATCTTCAAAAGATACTTATCCAATCTTGCATACCAAGCTCTTGGAGCTTGTTTCAACCCATACAAAGCTTTCCTTAACCTGCAAACCATAGCTTTATTATGTGTCAAAGAAAATCCATTAGGTTGTTCAATGTAAACTTCTTCTTCAAGATCTTCATTCAGAAATGCACAGGGTGGGTGCAAGAAGTTGGATCCCAATTCCGTGGAATTCTGCAAGCAAAAAAGTTTGTCTCTAGAAACGAGTGCCCATTTTTTAAGAAAAAGACACCCGTTTTGCTTCGAGGCCCCAACCCATAAAAATTAAATGAGTGCTTGTTTAGGATCATACCACCATAGAGAAATAGGTGCATGATTTTTAGAAACGGGCACACGTTTCTAAAAACAGGTACCCGTTTCTAAAAATGGGCACACGTTTCTTAAAGTGCTATAAATTTCAAAACGGGTACCCATTTTTTGAATTTTAAATAACGGGTGCCCGTTTCATAAAAGATGGAGTGAGAAACACACCTATGCCTTGGTTTTGGCTTTGGGTTAGGCTTGGTGGGACCAAGCCTATGCTTGGACCTCCAAAAAATGGCCAAGGCACTGGAATACCAAATTTTTGACTTGCCATAATTGTTTGAAGGTCTTCCTGATCGTATTTTTTGATGAAATGAAAACCCATTAGAGTTCTCACTGTCTTTATTTACAAAATGTAAATTTCATAGTGATATGATTATTTTTACTATTTTTGCATTATTTATTAATCAAAAGTGGTACCCAAATGTAAAATAGTGAGGTTCAGTAAAACTTTAATAACTTTTTTGTTTTTAGGTTTTTTGGAAAATAAATTATATGGCATCAATCTTCATAAAATTCTTTTGAAGATTAAAAAAACAATAATTTAAAAATATGAAATTTTCATCACATTATGGTGGTTGTACACCAGATGTTTTGAAAATGTAGTTTATAGTCAATTAAAAATTAATAAAAAAATACATATTCAATAAAAAAATAAGAAAAAAATATTCTCATCAATATTTGGTGTCTTAGGTATCTTTTCCCAGAAGGATTTGCAAAAATTCATTTATTTACGTCAAAATATGGTGGTCGTACAAATGTGTGGTATGGTCTTGAAACAGGCATTTTGAAAAAGTGGTTTTTAAACATGCCTACTAAAAAACAATTTCTACCATGTGGGTATTGAAACAAATAACATATTTGAAAATTAGACTTCGAGCACTACATTTTCTATTACTGAAGTTTTTTCAGATTCAATCTCTAAGTGCCTCAAATTTTGACATCAATCGACATAAAATTTAAAAAATAGGGAAAACACTTCCACCTTTTGCCCAAAAGTGGGACTCAACTTCTTGCAGCCACCCCACATTTAATATCCATTTGATATACTTTGTAGTTCTTGTGTGCTGCAAAAGCCAAAAATAATCTGACTGCCTTAATTCTAGCTACCGGTGCAAAGGTTTCATTATAATCAATTCCTTCTTTCTGAGAATATCCCTTACGCAATAGTCTTGCTTTATTCCTTATTATGTTACCATATTCATTAAGTTTGTTTTTGAATACCCACTTTGTTCCAATCACATTTTTGTCTTTAGGCTGGGGAACTAATGTCCATGTGTTATTTTTCTCAATTTGTTCAAGTTACTCTTCCATAGCTTTAATCCAATGTTTATCTTCACATGCCTCATTAATTGACGATGGTTCAATTTGAGAAATAAGGCATACCTCTTCATTTGGCAGTCTTCCTCTTGTCATAACTCCTTTATTCTTGGTCCCAATTATCTAATCTTCATAGTGATTCAGTCTTACATACTGCGATGTCTTCGTTTGCTATTGTTCCTCAGTTACTGTGGAATTTTTAGATGATACCGGTGTAACTGGATCTTCATTTTGTATCGGTGGGTTCAATGTAGGTTCATTTGTTAGAATCTCTATTGCCGATTTAGAGTCTATATACCTTGAAGTTCCTCTGAATTGTTCATCAATCTTAACATTTGTACTCTCATCAATTTTCTGCAATCTTTTGTTAAAACATCTATATGCCTTGCTCTTAGATGAATAACCAAGAAATATTCCTTCATCAGTTCTAGGATCAAATTTTCCAATATACTCATCCCTTCTAATATAGCATTTACTTCCAAATATTCTGAAATATTTAAGAGTAGGAGTAGTGACAAACCATAGTTCATGAGGGGTCTTACCAGTTTCTCCTTTGATGTGAAATTTGTTGAAAGTATAGACCACTGTACTTACTGTCTCTCTCCAATACACGTGGTAGATTTGCTTCTGATAACATACTTCTTGCTGCATCCAAGATAGTTCTGTTTTTCCTCTCAACGACTCCATTCTGTTGTGGTGTCCGGGGTGCTGATAGCTGTCTTTTGATTCCATTCACTTCACAGAATGCATTAAATTCCTTAGATGTAAGTTCTCCTCCTTGATCTAATCTTAGACATTTGATTTTCTTACCAGTTTCATTCTCTACCATTGCTTTGAACAGTTTGAACTTTCCAAGTGCTTCTGATTTTTCTCTGAGAAAAGTAACCTAACATATTCTAGAGTAGTCATCAATGATTAGCATGAAATATCTATCACCTTGCAAACTTATAGTTCTAGCTGGACCACATAAATCAGTATGAATTAAGTCAAGAGCATTATTTGATTTTTCTGGAATACTTTTAAAAGTAGCTCTAACTTGTTTTCCAAATTGACATTCCTTACATACTGTATTGTGAGGTTTGACAATTTTAGGTAAATCTCTAACTACCTTAGTAATACTGATTTTTACCATGCAATCAAAATTTACATGATAGAGTCTCTTATGCCATAGCCAACTTTCATCAATATGTGCAATCAAGCATGTCTTTTCACTATTAATCAAATGAAAGATATTACCTCTAGTTTGATTATTGGTTGCATTTTCCAAACCAATTCTATTCATGATTTTGCATTTTCCATTTTTGAATTGTAACTGAAATCCTTTCTCAACTAATTGACCAACACTCAAAAGATTATGCTTTAAACCTTCAACATAGTAAACATTGTCAGTATTATGCTTACCATCAAGAGATATTCTACCTTTACTTTTGATCAAACAAGCTTTATCATCTCCAAATCTCACTAGCCCTCCAATATATTCCTTAAAGTTCAAGAATTTACTTTTATCACTAGTCATATGATGTGAGCATCCTGAATCAATGATCCATTCATCCTGTTAGTCTCAAATTTTGATTTCCCTTCTCTCCTTCCTGTAAGAAATAAAATAACTTTGTTTGCATATAAATTTTTTAGGGAAATAGAACTCAAGAGTAACATATAACAAGGTTTTGATACCTTCTACACTTTGAAATTATCCAAAGTTCGGGTGGGTACACCTTCTCTGAATGTTTTCACACTTTAAAATTGAGATCTACAGTAAACTAGTGCTAAAAACCTATGGATTTCGTCACCTCAACATAACTGAAATATTAAAAGAAAAAAAAAACTTGTATTCATTTTCAGTATTGATCCTCAAGAAAAGATAGAAAGAAATCCTACAATCGGATACCGGTGCCTTATCTAGGTGACATAGTCCCCTAAATCAAGCAATAATTTTGAAAACTAAACATTCTCATACATCTCATCATCTCAGCTTTCATGAACCCCATACATGCCTAACATATACATAGGTCCTCTCCCATTTAACTAAAACAATTCATCAGATTCATAGCAACAAACAATATATTTGCTGACAGAAGTATTTCATGCACATTTAATCCCTCTCCTAAAGAGAAAAGCTAGAAATAACATCTATAAGATATCCTTACAATCCATGCTCATTAGAATAACCCTAGATTATCCAAATGAAACTAGCAAGCTAAAGAATGCACACCAGAAGACAAAGAAATTTTAGGACTGGAACTTTGATCTGTATATTCATATTCATTCTTGAAAAAATTACATAACTCAGAGTAATCTCCTTAAAACCAGAAAAAAAAACCCTAAATATATTTTGCCAGAGCTTGTTTACAAAATTCTTGTGATCCCCCTTTTACTACTCCTGGTATCCATTTATAATATCATGGATGCTTACAAGCTTCAAACAATTTCCAAGAAAAGTTTGTTACAAACTGCAATACTCTCCAAGAAACAGTTACAAGTCCTTTTCAGTATCATCGGCCACTTCAGTTTGTTGTTCAACTGCAACATCTTCTAACTGTTCTGGAATATCTTCTCTTTGTCCAGCATACTTGTCCTTCCACTCCTAGAATACATCATCACTCGGCCAAGAGAAGATAACAATCCTTTTCTTCATCCCTTCTAACCTTTTCCAAGTGACCCTTAACTGTCCAACTTCTGTTTCTATGAAACCATAATAGGATTTTACCTTTTCAATCTCCTCAAATGTTTTGACAAATAAGGATGTGTCATGAGTGTTAATTATTTCATTGACCCTTTGGGACAATTTATGGTCCAGCTCTTCCAGCCATGCATTCTCCTCTTTTAACCGAGTAGGACCAACAAAACCCCCAAGAAACTAATCATATTTGTGATCAGAATACTCTTTCCTATACAATTGAGCTTTTCTTTTCACACCTGCCCTTTCTTTTGAGAGTATATTCATTTCTTTTATGAATTCACAGGTGGATCTGAAATTGTCATTTGCCTCTGCATCTGCATGGGATGAACACATAAGCTCTAACTCTTTTCCCCTAAGCATCCATTTACTCAAAATTGGTTCCAAAGTGGTCTCATCTTCTCTTAATTCAGTCAAAATATTCAGAATCCTCTTCATAGAAATATGAACGACAAAGGCCCTAACTGAATCAACAAACTTCAAAATTGTAGCTTTTACCTTTTCCTCATATTTGCTTGCAAACAGGGCTTGAGCCTGTTTCAACTTTTCCAACTCATGTTGAATAGTTTTAGTTGCTTGGAAACCAGAAGGCATAGGAGAAGGGGGATATTCTATGATGGGATTTGTAGGTGGAGGTCTTGCTAGAGAAGAAGCTATCATAAGAGTAGAGGATTCACCTTGCTGGTGCTGACCTGCCAACTGACTCTAAAGCCTAGCAATAGTGCTATCTTGGTTGGCTATTCCTTCTTTGGCTTCATTATAAGCCTTCAAGATTGTTTCCAGTTTCAACTAGAGATTAGCCTTTTCTTTTGCCTCCTTTTCTACCACTGCTACACTGAACTTTGCCGTTTCTAGGACTGTGCTTGCAGCTTCCACCATCCCTATATCTTAAACTCTTTTTACAATCATACCTCCTAGGAAACTAGAATCTGAGGCATCTTTCCTTCTTCTATTTTCATCCTTTTCAATGACCATATAACTAAAGCAACATTATCTTTGTTGAAGGTCACTCCTTCCATGGGTTTAGTTTCCTTCCTGACTGCTTCAAGTACCAGAGCATCAGCTATATCCCACTCAGGGAGGATCACATCACCAGCCTTTAATACCATCTCTCTTCCCTTTTCAGGAGTAATGGTCTTGAATTCTTCAATCATTTCTTGTTTTACCTCTTCCTCCACCTGAGTTACATCTCTATGAGGCTGCTCACTCTTCCTTTTTTCACATATGGCCTTAAATTGTTCCATGTTCAGTTTCCATACAAATTGCATGAAGGCCCCTGTTGTAAAAAAGTTACTATTAGCCAGGAACTCCTCATTGGCTTGCTTGACAGTTGGGTCTAACTTTTTACCTTTGAGCTCACCTTTAGTCAAATTCATCTTAGCACTAGGTGGCTCTTCTGGCATCCCTTCTTGTGTCTCCTCATATGTGTAGGCAATCTCCTCGAGACTCCCTAACTGTAACAACTATTCGACCACTACCTGCTCATGTCCTATGTTGATAGGGGACTAAGATGGAGAATATAGAGGCTCATTTGTCTACACTTCCTTCCCCACTCTTTGTCTTTTAGGGGAGTCTTGGATGTCAATGACATCTTCAATTGCTCTTTTCCCTCTTAAAGTAGAAGGCTCACTAGTCACTGGCATCATCACACTGTATTTTGATTTTTTGTGCATGACATAATCACCTGGTGGGATAGCCTTAGCAAAAGAAGGCTTAGCAAGAACCAATCTAACCCTGTTAGGATCATCTCTCATTATAGCCTCCCTCTTTTCTTTCAAATTTTGCATGAGGTCTTCAAAATAAAGAATTAAGAATTTTATTTTTTCCTCAAAGGGATTGAAACTAGAAAGAGGGTCATAACTGCTATCAAACTGATGAATGAAGTCAAGAGCCCTTTTATATGCAACCCACTTCTCTTTCCTCAATTCTTGCTCATCCAAATTGAATTCATTCCTAATTAAATCTTCAGGGAATTGAAATTGGTGAGGCCTACCTTTACAAATTGCTCTTTTTCTAAACATGTCATTGAAAAAGTCTTCAGGGTCTACAAATCTTGAAACTGCAGTTGACAATCTATATGGTTTAAAGACTTCTTCAAGATACTTCCAGCCACCTTCCATGATCACAAAATGATGGGCCATGGTAATAGTTGGGAAAATAGTCCCTTTACCCCTATTTGTCAGCTCTGCCTCTTGTACACCTCCAATCTTCCTTAAGACTTCTGCAATTCCTATCTTTAGTGGGACTTGATAGGGCAATAAGTATGGAGTCCCCCTGAAACCATATACTCTGAAAACTGTAGAAATAGAGTACAAATACATCTCCCCAATTATGAACAATCTTAATATCCTTAGCAAACTCTTTGCATTTAATGAATTCTAAGAGAGCTTTAGGGATCCTAGGGTTTACTATGCACAAAAGAATCCTAATCTTAGACACAAAGCATCTGTCAAACTTTAAATAGCTAGCATCCTCTCTGTCCCAGGACAAAACAGTACTCCAAAGTTGAACAGGCATCTCTTCCTTATCTTTCACCTTGACCAAATCCATTTCTTTTGCAAAATAATCAGCACCCTTGAACAAAAACATGTGCATTAGAAGAGAATACCATCCAAATGGTCTGTCCACCTTACCATGTTTTTCTCAGCATCTTCTCCAAAAATCTGACAAAGTGCCCAATACATGCCCTTAGCTCTTAAAGTAAATAAATTCAGGGAGAAAGGTTCCATGGTGTTGGGGCCTACCACAGTCAGCCCTCCTATCTTAACAGAAAACTCTTTCAGTGGGTCACTCTTAAGGTGATCCCTTTGTGCATTATAAACCTAGGCCAGTGATTCAAAATCAAGAGGCTCTAACAAATTTGAACCCTCACTAAGCTTAAAAACTCTTCTGAATTCATCATCATTAATTTCAATCAGGGTCGATCCCTTCACATTCCTAATACATCTAGCTATAGGGTCATAATTTTGAGAAATCAGAGTCAACAAATCTACATCCATGAAGACCCCAGGGACTATAAGCGTCCCCACATCTAATTCCCATAAACTATTTAAAGGGGCAATGGAATTTCTCTGACTAAAACCTACCTTGAATAGTCCTAAACTTGACATCCCTATTTGAGGATCCCTTAACCAATTACCTTTGTCCTATAGGCCATCCCCAATTCTTAAACGAGGGTTCTTAGGCACCAATTCTTTTGCTTTGGCCTTGACATTGGTAGACATAGTTAGTTGATCTAGAAAGTCATCACATATATTCCTATGTTAGTAGTTTACCTTTCCTCTTAACTCCCTTCTTGGTGCCATCCTGTTAATGCAATTATATCAATTGAGATTCGCACAAAACTCTAACGAAACAATTCACACAGCAACACCGATTCTCAGACTGCAACCAGCAAGGAAAACACAGAAAAAACCTGGTTATTTGCCTGAAGAAACTCGCTCTACACCAGCTCTTATGCAACAAACTTGTTGAAATGGTACCAATATTCAATTGATGGGGACCTTAATACGGAAAGTTGTCATTAAATTGAGAAATTAATCTCGCATGCTTCGACCATCACCTCAGAATTGAATTTGTAAATCGAATTAAAAAATAGGCTCCAACGGACCACAAGTTCTCTGAGTCTTTCTCTATTTTAGTTGCTTCACCATTTCACAGAGTTTAAAACCCTAGAAGCTTTTCTTTCACAAAGCAACGACGATCATCGGATCCTTGGAACTTGCACTACCTTTATTCCGTCTGGTCCCTCTGCATTAGTGATGGGCCCTACCTTCTTTTCACTATTTCGTGAACATTAAACCTTCACTTGACTTGAGGCTGCGAATCCACAACAACCGCTCGATTAACTCCTACTTAATCGGTTTTTAAAACTATGACCTGCCTGTCCTTTGGGCCCATAGACCTTTTCGCTACTCTGTGGACCTTAAATCTCAGGCAACTCCTTTTCGCAAAGCAACGACCATCGTTAGGTCTTAGAAACCTGCTCTGTTGGGACTCATTAAAATTGAGTCAAGTTTTGAGTCCCAAATCAAATTTTTTCTTTGCATTTCCAAATGAGTCAGTTTGAATGGCCTAGTTAGAGAGAGGGTAAAATGGAGCCAGATGATTTTTCAGGGGGTAAGGCTTTGGAAACTTATTGTACACCTTTTATTTGGCCTATGCAGTGATGTGCAACTTTCAGAATTTAGTTTGGATAAGTTTACTAGGTACCCATTTCAGGGGGTGAGCTGAAAGTGCATTTTAGGCACAAATGCAAATTTTACTAAGTAGCCTACTTTGGGTGTTTATATCTTTTGCCCTACTGATTGTCATGATGAAATTCAAAATGGATTGAATTCTATGCATAAAAGTGTACCTCTGTGAAAAATTTCAAGTCTTCATGAATTCATTTGCTCACTTTTCAAAGCTCAATATGTTTACAATTTGTATGGTTTGACAAGTCCCTATTTGAGCTGCTAGTCAGAGCCCTATTTCGCATAAGTGTAAAAGTTGCCTCAATAAGTGTTATGACATAATGTTTATTGCGGGCTATTTTTGGTATGAATAACAAGCTATGTTTCAAATTTCAAGTCTCTGCCAATTGGTTTGATCGGTTTTCAAAAGGGTTTATTGAGCCATCTGTTTCAGTTGTCCGTACTTTTGTTGCCGCATCAGATAAAGTAGCCATTTTCATGAGTGCGCCATTTGCACCTAGTCAGACTTTTGGTCAAACTAAGAATTCAAAGATTTAATATGTACTTCAAGGTACTTGTGTTTCAAACTTGAGGGTCTACGAAGGTCATTCGGTATTTTTAAGAAAGGCATCATATGTTGCAAGAACATTGACTTCATCAGGTCCGCAGTGTCGACAAAGCCAGTTGGGCATTTTTGAAAATTAATATCTCTTCACTCGGGACTCATATTGATAAACCGCTTGGCAAAGTTCATCCTTGTATATCAGAGTACACGCTTGTCAGATGGCGAGGTCCAGAAAGGTGTTTTGACCACTTTGAAAATTACGTCTTTGCAATTAAATGCGAAAATGTGGCCTAATTGCCTGAAGGTTGCAAAATTCAGTCTGATGATTCGAAAATGATGCCGATCATTTCTAGAGGTGTGTTTAAGGTTCCTGAAGCTTTTCAGAGGTCAGTTGCATGAAAACGAATTTTTTTTTAGTCAGACCCACTTTGGGGCCCGACCTGGCTCATGCCTCTGCATTATTGTTATGGCGAAATGGTCAAAAAGAAAAGCATGTATTTTCCAAAGCCAAGAGGGAAATAAGCTTTGACATTGTGGTCCAGTGTCCTCCAGTGGTGTGGTAGTTTGAAAAGGCATTTAAACTTCAGTAGAATGCATTTTTGCCAGGCATAAATCCAATTCCACGACTTTTGCCAGCATCTCCCTCCCATGAGTTAGAATTGGTTGTTGAAAAGGCAAAGAAACTCATTGCAAGAAAAAAATGCTTTGATTTGTTTTCAGAGGCAATTTAAAACTCCAGGCAAATGAAGATTGGCAGGCTCAAGCCAAATCCTAGAGTGGCATAGAAAGCATGTAAAAGATTCAACAATGTTTTTAAAACAAATGCATTGGCAGCCATAAGACCCAGCCAAAATCCTCCTCTCCCTGTGCGTGGTGCATGAACTATGAAGCACTGAAGAAGGCATTTAAACTCACAGCAAATCCAACGTGGCTATGGCAGCAGAAGTTTTTTTTTCTTATTAAAAAAAAAAAGAAAATGCAAAGTGGCTGGTGTAAAGCCATCTTCCCAAGCTCCTCCCTGATGGAACGTGGTGAATGGTAGGGGGCAGTTTTAAAGTTATAAACCAATGCAAGGGGCCAATAGCATCCTTGCATTTGAAAAGACATTTATTAAAACAAGCTTCAGCAAGTGCAATATGGTAGTTTTGATGCCAAATCCCCTTTGTATATGGCATGTAAAAAATGCAGAAGACTCCAGGCTTCTACGTGGTGTTTGAAGGCTGCCATAAACAGAAATTAGCAAATGCAAGCCGCAGCCCACATGACTGGTAAAGGAGCCTGGGTATTAAAGTAGATTCCAAGCAAAATGCAAACATCTCCTCCCTGCTGTGCATAGTATGGAGAAGGATTTAGATCTCTAGACAAATGCATTTAAGCAACAGATGCAATGGTAGGTAGAATCAATTCCAAGTGATGTAAATGACAAAAAGGCTGCCATTAAAATCCAAGAAATTCAGCGAAAGAGCCATAAATTTTGAGGAAGACCTTCAAAATCGCCGTCCCAGGCATAAGCTTTAGTCCCACATTGGTTGTGCATTGGGAGATTTTAATGTTTATAACCAAATCTCCACCCAAGTATAATGTCAAAGCCTCAAGGCTTTTGACGGACGGTGCCCGTTGGGTGCCCAAGGTGGGCCCATGCATGGGCATGGATCCCAAAGCGACCAGAGGTGGTGATTGAGTGGCAACCAGGTGGACCACGTAGGCATGCTTCCCAAGGCAAACAGGTGAATTTCACAAAGAAGGGTCAGCTTAACCAGTGAGCAAGTCCAGGTTGATCTGACAGTCCGCACGGTTTCATGAGGCGAAGATGCACGAACATTAGAGGTCATGAAATGGCGAAAGTGAGTTGGTGAAAATGCAAATCGAGCAAGTCCGAGTTGATCTGACGGTACATGCGGTTTCGTGAGGTGAAGATGCACGAACATTAGAGGCCGTGAAATGGCGAAAGGCAAAAAGCAAAATGGTGAAAGCCAAGTGGTGATGACATGGCAGGTACAGTCAAATGTTCAGTAGGTAGGTCCCGTCTAGGTGGCGATGATGTGGCATAGAGGTGGCACCTAGATGGATGACAAGCAAGCGGACAAGTGGTGGAGTGATGAGGTGTCATCCCAAGTGGCACCCAGTGGATCCCATCGACCAATCAGGTCTCGACACATGGCAAGGTGTCAGGGCACAATCAGAGCAAAAATCAAAGTTAAATGCATGTTAATTATATAGTTCAGACTATATGAAAAAATGAAAAATTTAAATGATGTGCACACTCAAAGAATTAATTCGCTCAAGGCTCAATGTTTGGCCAAAATACCAAGTATTATATATCGCCAGAAAGCTCTCGGGATAAGGAATCTGATCAGGTAGCTTGTTTCAACAGATATGGGATATTTCGAGAGAATTTTCCATGGGAATGAAGAAGATATTTTTGTAGTTAAGGAAAAAGAAGACACATGGCATGTTATGATGGATTCTGATCTTTCCCTCCTCTTCTTATTCTTAATTCTTCTCATTTGTAGGGGTTCCAAAAATTTGGAGAGTGGCTCCAGTTTTTCATGGCTTCCAATTCTGAGTTTTCTTCAAGATTGCACGGGGGAGGGCTTTTCCTTCAGTAATGGAGTTCAATTCTTGCTATAGGTGTTCTTAGTTGTAGGTTCTTGTGTATGTAAGGCATACATAAATTCACACAGGATTATCTCTAGATTTGTATTTCCATTTTATCAAATCAAATCCTCAAGGAAGATGAAATTTGTTATCTCAAGGAGATAGTTATGATTGTTTGCAGGGATTCTTCAAGGAAGGATTTAAATTCTATAATAAATCATGAAAAATGGAATATAGTTTCAAGATCTGATGATTTTGTGAATGATCTTAGTAATGCATTTATGCAAGGCATTAATGCATGAATATTTAATAATGAAGATGGATTTGCAATCGAAGCTTTCATTTATAGTTTGATGTATGACTCTGTTCCCCTTTGATAAGGCACTGATCTTGCAATTAAGGGGGTTCTCAAACCAATTTAAAATCCAATCAGAATATCATTAGTTTTTGTTATGTTTTGAAATGTTTCATTTATCTCATGGTCAAGCATAGTTGAGTTTTATGTGTAGATCTAGCCCATCTGCAATAAACTACTTGTTTTGAAGCCCTAGTGAGATCTATCTGTTTATGTTGATGTTGTCACAAGTGTGTAATAGGTTTAATTCTAAGCATCAAAGGTATACCTGCCTAGGTTTTGCAAAGCCTGAAGAGTAGAAGGATTCATATCCTTGTCATGTTGTCCAAGCCCTGAGGTTCTTCGTAGATTGAATTGGTTACTTCATAGATCAATTATAGGTGTTCTTGGGTTATCATTTTTGGTGAACAACAAAAGTGGCGACTCTGCTGGGGAGATTCTTAGTGAGAATCCGAACACAGATTTGTGCATAAATTTATAAAGAAAATCATCGTGTGTTTGTGGAATAGATTGGTGTTTCAGGGAATATAGCAGTGCTGTCTGGGAGTCTCTTCTTGAAAGTTCCCTATGTTTTCTAGATATATGATTTTGGTCTGAAGAATTGCGACATTTCTTTCAAAGCTTATTTTCTTATTTCCCATAGTCTTATGGGTGGCAACTCTATTATCTTGGAACCAGTCTTTGTGAAGTAAAAAAAAAAAAAGAAAGGAAGACAAGTATAATGCAAGGAGGAAAAAACACTAGATCATTCATGAAGAAGCACCCTCATGAAACTTTGCAAGAAGTTTTGCCAGAACAGTCATGAAGAGGCCAGAAGAGGTCAGTGCTTCACGAACCATCAAATGCTGCTTGGGTGCAAAAGAATAACAATACTGGTAAGGCACTTGAATGACCTGTTTATGCAAAGTCTAATTCTTCTTCCAGAGATTCTGAACATGATATATTAGGTTTCCATTCTGGATTGTTTGGAAATATAGATAATGCTCATGCTTTAAATCAAGATATATCTCATGTTAGTGTGTGTGCGAGAGATAGGACTAGTTCAAATGCAATCAGACATTCTATTCCTAGAACAATTGATGGAAATATTAGCTTGATTGATATTGATCAAATCAACATATCTAACTCTGAGGAGAATTTCCCTGATGAAGATAAAGTGTCACAAGAAATAGATGATTTAAATAGGAGGGTTCATCACCTAATCTCCTTAAGAGCCCAAAAGGAAGCAAATAAGGAGAAGGAAGTCAAAGCAAAACTAATGGAGAGAGATTGGCTTTTTAGACAGATAGCTGATCTTGAGGTATTGGCCAAGGAAAAAGAAAAGAGTGATGAGGAAGGCCCTATGATCTGAGAGATTCTGATCCCTAAGGCTAAGCCAGCATATAGGTCAGTAGTCCAACCAAATAGGGAAATGCGTAGTGATTCACAGCCTCCTCGGAATAATGTTGATAAAGGGAAACAAAAATGGATGGATGATGGAACTAGATCTAGAAATACAGAAGAGATTTCTCATAGGCTTTCAGCACATGAGAAAGAGATGGAAAGAACGAGGAAATAAAATGAGGATCTCCAAATGGAACTAGAGAAAGCTGAGTTGGAAGCAGCTAATCAGGAAGTGGAAAGAAAAATTAGCTACTTAAAAGCTCCCCCTATTATTTTTCCATCAGAAAGTCTTAGTAAGCCTGATCCTCAGCAAATTTCCCTTCCCCCGGTTAAAATTCAGCCTACTGTGCTTACTAATATAGCAACAGTTAGTCAAATCCCTGTGAACAATCAGTATAGCCAAATATCTCAATCTCCAATTCCAAAAGTCAGAATGAACATGGGAAACAATAATGTTGCTAACCCTTTTCAAAGGAGACCTATCAATTTGGAATAGTATAGACAATTGTTCTTTGATGGGATCCTAGGATATCCCAACCATGTTCCCACTGAGTTAAGGGACAAACTCCATAAATTTGCTGGAAACAATGCAATTAGTGCTGAAGAACATTTAAAATCTTTCAGGGACCTAATAAACGATTATGAGATAGTGGATGAGGATGTCATAATGAAATTGTTTGTTTAGTCATTGGTTGATGATGCAAGAGACTGGTACAGAGGTCTTCCAGTTAATAGCATTGGGTCATGGGAGGACTTTAAGAATTGTTTTCAAGAACAACACGGTGATAAAAGAAATGTGAGCTTCATGCTCAATGAATTTAATAACATCAGAAATCTAATAATGAAATGGTCACCGATTTCAATGCCCGATTTCAAAAGGCCATGCATAGATTATATTAGGTGATGAGGTTAGATGATAACATGTGTTTGAACACCTATTATAATGCATTTGATTCTAAGATGGACTATATCTTGACAGATAAAAATCCACATAACTTGAGGGATGCATTTAGGATTGCCATTAATGTGGAAAGAAATAGAAAAGCATTTGGGAAGTTAGGAAGGAGAACAGATGGTAGGTTATGGCAAGAAACAAAACAACAACCTAGCAAAGCTGCTAAGGAGGAAGACAAGATAGAAAAGTTGGTCATTGCTATGAAGGATCTGACTGCCAAGGTAAACAAAAATGACAAGCCTCATTATAACTGGCAAGATAGACGCCCTAGACTGCATGACATGCCTTATAATACCAACTGGAAAGATGGTAAACCCCAAAATGAGAAGCCTAAAACTACTCAAAATTAGGACACTCCAGATCCCTTAAAAGGGAAAAATGTCCATAATATAGAAAATACTCCTTGGTGTATTGCTTGTGATGGGCCACATTCTCCTCATCAGTGTGTAGTAGCTCAAGCTCTTGAAGAATCCACGAGACAAGAAGCTGAGACTGACATTAACATGTTTGAGACTATTATAGAAAGTGATGAGGAATCTATACAAAGTGAATACAGTGATGTGTTCGATAATGAAAGGTTTGTTCAAGGACAACTAACTCTGGACTGGCATCCTACCTTGAATGTGGTAACAATTGAAGATGAAGAAGTTCATCTTAGAAGGCCTAGTGAGGAAGAAGTTAAAACTCTCACCAAAGCTGCTATTGCTAGAGCAAAACATAATTATAACTTAAGGAGCACCAAGAAGGACACTGATCAGGGTGAACCTGGTTCCATGTTCATAAAAGAGATTACTCAAAAGGGGGCAACAAGTAGTGCTACTACTTTCCCTAAGATCAGTCAAGACAAGAAGGAACAAGTTAAAGATGTACCCAGGAGTATAGATGATAAAAACACTAGTGATATACAAGGAGCTACCACAACAAAAAAGGAAAGTTAGCTTAAGGTAGAAAGGGTTAGAGCTAATAATGATTTAAGCGATAGTTCCACATTTGACATGGCTCAAGCTCTTACACAAATGAAGGTCATTGTCCCATTAGTAGAATTACTAAAAATAAAAGAGCATAGGGATGCAACTTTGTCTTTGTTTTCTAATATATCTGACAGTGACACAGTCCTACCCACCTGTTTAGCTAAAATAGGAAAGGATCAAGAATTCCAAACCCCAGAGGTTTAGGTTGGAACCACTATCACTCAAGAGCCTTCACAAGTAGATCCTTTCTATGTTACTTTGTCGATAAATAACCGGTTGATAAAAAATTGCATGATAGATTCAGGAGCTGTTGCTAATGTGATGCCCTATTGTGTTATGAAAGAACTAGGACTATCAGTAACCACTGTATATGGAAAATGCTATGCTATGGATAACAGGGAAGTACCTGTGATAGGTACAATGAGACATGTTGAAGTAAAGATAGCAGCATTCCCTGAGGCAAATTATAAAATGGACATTATTGTTACTGACACTAAACTCCATTATGGTATGTTATTGTCCAGGCAGTGGGCAGCAGCAGTAGGAGGAAATGTCCAATTGGATTTATCTTATGCCACCATTCCAATAATGGGAATCAGGTCAAGTTGTATAGAGAACCACATGCTCCTAGAGTAATTGAGAGTGTAGATCCTAATATGCTCAATTATATGATTGATGTGGATCTTGATAATTTCAGACTACAACCAATTTTATCCTAGCTGAAGAATACTGACCCCATTGTGGTCTAATTAGAATCACAATAGTATGGTTTGTGGTAGATGTATTCTGATGGAGCTTGTTCCGAAGAAGGATCTGGAGCAGGGGTTCTTTTTGTATCCCCATCAGGTATAACTTTTAAGTATTCTTTCTTATTGCCTTTCCAGTACACAAATAATATTGCAGAGTATGAAGCCCTGCTATTGGGGCTTGAGGTTACAAAGAGGCATGGAATCCAGCTATTGATAGTGTTAGGGGATTCAGAATTGGTTGTCTCTCAGGTAAGATCCAAATATGCATCCAAAAATGATAGATTAAAGAGATATAAACATGCAGTTTGGGATGTCATTGAGCATTTTAGTGCATTTTCTATTACTTGGATAGAGCGATCAAATAATATTATGGCATATTTTCTAGCTAATATTGCATTGAAAACTGATGATGCAACACTAACCGACATCTCCACTGTGGAAATAAAATCTAGGCCTGCCATCCCTGATAATGTGTATAATTGGCAAGTTTTTGCTGATGATGAAGATATTCTTAGGTTCATCCAATGTGTTGATGATTATGATGGACAAAAGATTGATTGCAATGCACTAGTGGAGGTGGTTGACAATAAGGAAACATTGTTTGGAAATGACTTGGTCTAGTTGGAAACAAATGAGACACCTAAAGGATTGGTAGAGCTAGAGAGCATGTTTAGTTACAATGATAGTCACTTACATCAGCAGTCTACCACCAAGTTGGAAGAATTGGAGGAGGTAAACTTGGGGACTGAATCATCCCCTAAGGTAGTGTACATTGGGAAGAAATTACCCCCTCATGTCAGAACTAATCTTATTAATTTATTGAAAAGATATACACATGTTTTTGCTTGGTCTTATGAAGACCTAAAGGTGTATAGACAAGACCTTTTTCAGCATGAATTTCCTTTACTTCCAGATGCTAAGCCTTTCAGGTAGAAGCAAAGACCTATTAATCCCCTGTTAGAAACTAAGATGCAACAAGAATTGACTAAGTTAAGAGAAGGGGGGATTATCAAACATATAAGACATTCTTCATGGGTCTCCAATCTGGTCCCAGTAAGAAAGAAAAATGGGGACATTAGATTGTGTGTGGATTTTAGAAATTTGAATGTTGCTTCCTTAAAAGATAACTACTCTTCCCCGAATATGGAGGCTATGTTGCAGAGAGTAATAGGTTGTGATCTTTTGTCCATGATGGATGGTTTTTTAGGATACAATCAAGCGTTAGTGAGAGAATCTGAATAGTTTAAAACTACTTTCACTACTCCATGGGGAACATATGTCTATGTAAGAATGCCATTTGGGTTAAAAAATGTTGGAGCTACATTTCAGAGAGCTATGGATGTAGCCTTCAAGGAATTCATCAACATCATCATGATGGTGTATCAAGATGATCTAACTTGCTTCTCCAAAAGGGCTAATGATCACTATGGACATTTGGAAAAGGTGTTCAATAAAGCCTTGGAATTTGGTGTGTCATTGAATCCCAAGAAATGTCATTTTGGGGTCACTGAAGGAAAATTATTGGGGCACATTGTTTCCAAGGAAGGGGTAAGAATAGACCCTGAAAGAACTGAAGCAATAAACAAAGTGTCTGAACCAAAGAATGTTAAAGGTATTCAATCCTTTTTAGGAAAAGTAAATTTTGTTAGAAGATTCATTGCAAACTTTGCAGAGATAGTGAAACCCATTGTCAAGTTGCTCAAGAAGGATACCAAGTTTTGTTGGAATCAAGAAGCCTCAAAGGCTTTTTCTGAAATTAAAAAGGCCATTCAAGAAGAACCAGTGCTGAAATCACCTAATTACAGTAAGCCCTTCTCTCTATTCTCTTTTGCTTCATACCATACAGTAGCTGTAGTGTTGTTACAAAAGGATAATGAGGGATTTGAACATCCCATAGCTTTCTATAGCAAGTCTTTGCAAGAAGCAGAATTAAAATATGAAACCATGGAGAAATAGGCTTATGCTTTAGTTAAAGTTGTTAAGGCTTTTAGACCATACGTGGTGAACGCAAATATCACTACTTATGTCCCACATGGTACAGTTAAAGATATTCTATCCCAGTCTGAGGTTACAGGAAAAAGGTGCAGATGGATCAATAGAATCCAAGAATTTGACTTGGAAATAAAGATCACCAAATTGGTGAGAGGTTTAGGTCTGGCCAAGCTCATGACTGAATCTAATCTTCTGAATGTTGAGATAAATAATGTTGAAGTCAAAAGTACTTCAGTCACTAGTATTGAAAGGTAATCTTGGTATTTAGAGATAGTTCGATTTTTAAGAGATGTTGTCTTTTCAAAAGGAACGACACATAACCAGAGAAGAACTCTAAAATTGAAGTCTTAGAAATATGTTCTCATTCAAGGTGACTTGTTTTGGAGATATAGAGATGGAAGGTTACTCATGTGTTTAGATGAATTCCAAGCAAAGAAAATGATGATTGAAATGCATGATGGAATGTGCGGAGGTCATTATTCTGCTAAAACAACTGCTGGGAAGATAGTGTGAGTTGGGTACTATTGGCCTACCCTATTCAAGGATGCTCATGAATATGTCAGGAGATGTGACCCATGTCAAAGGTTTTTGTCCAAACTAAAATATGAAGGAGCCCTGCCCTTGAATCCAGTCACAGTGGAAGCACCTTTTGTCCAATGGGGGATAGACTTTATTGGAGAGATTGTTGAGAGATCAGGAAGAGGTCATAGATGGATCATAGTAGCAACTGATTATTTTACTAAATGGATTGAAGCCATACCCACCAGAAGAGCTACAAGTAAAATTGTTATTGATTTCTTGATGGATTGTATCATAACTAGATTTGGAGTTCCTGTGAAATTAGTAATGGACAATGCTATGAGTTTTAGGTCGAAAGAGTTTGTCAATTTTTGTACTAGTCATGGGATAATCATGTCTTACTCTTCACCCTATCATCCTCAAGGAAATGGGCAAGCCGAATCCAACAATAAAAGCCTCTTGAATATTATCAAGAAAATCTTAGAAGAAAACAAGAGGTCATGGGATCAAAAGTTGAAACTAGCTTTGTGGGCAGACAAAATCACTGTCAAGGAGGCCATTGGGATGTCACCATTTGAGTTGGTATATGGTACACAAGTCAGAGTGCCTATAAACAATCTTCTTCCAGTGTACAGGTTCTTACAAGCTGAGGACATGGATTTATCAGAGCCTATGGAGGACCGAATGATCCAGGTGGTTGAAGTGGAAGAGATCAGAGCTCTAGCTCATAAGAGAAATCTGAAGATCCAACTGCAGTCCAAGTACCTTTTTGATAAAAGGGCATCATTAAGGAAATTTCAAATTGATGATATTGTTCTTCAGTGGAATGCAAGAGGAAAGGACAAGGGAAAGCACAAGAAATTTGAATCATTATGGATTGGCCCTTTTGTGGTCTGTGATCTAAATGGAAAAGATTCATATTTTGTGAAAAATATGAATGATGAAGTATGGGAATTTCCAGTGCATGGACAATTTCTGAAACATTATTCCTCTTGAAGTCCATGCATAGTAGGTCCTTTGTTTGTATATATTTTGTTTGGGTTTGTGTTTTGGTCTATTCTCCAGAGCTTTCTGAGTTTCTTGTGTTGACCTTGCGATCAACCATCCCCCAGTCAGAGCTGTTGTTATTACTATTTAAGAAATGGGTTTTTGTTTCCTGTGATTGGCTAGGTTTTTGAAGTTTTGAATCAGATATGCTATTAACTACTTCAAATCTGTTTTAGGTCTTTAAGGGTTTAGGGTTTTCGGTTTTAAAATCGCTCAAATGTTTGATCAAACCCCTCTGGTTTCTATTCCCGCATTACTTTATCCACTTAAGTAATGGGTCTTGGGGTCGTGTGAAGTGTCCCCCTTGTTATTTACCTAGGCGGTTGTTAAATAATCATAAGAAATCATGCCTTATATTTTTTTCCTTCTAATATTGTCGGGTCCAGTAAGTGTCGTGCAATTTCCAGATGAATCTATGGCCTTCGCTACTTTGTTAAGCGAAGTTGCGAGTGTGTTAAGCTATGTGAAATAGAGAAAGGGAAAACCATGTTCAAATGTGTGCATTTTGTCTGGTTTAATGAGACTCCATCTCGCTCAAGATCTATCGGCTAGTGTTGATTCGCAGTCGCAACTAGCAAGTGAAATACCTTTCATGAAATGGCAACAAGGCTTGGCAGGACCTAGCGGTGAAGACTTTTCCATGGCTAAAAGGTGATCAAGTTCAAGAGAAATCAATAGTTCACATTGTTTCATGGTTGATATATGCTCACGCGTTATGCTATGCAAAACAGCGAAAGATTTTTGGCCCAGGAAAAGGGAGTTTTAATAGAAGCATAACAGATGGGCAGGTTCTCAAAGATCTGATGGCTAGCATGTGTTCGCAAGGGTAAGATGCTTATGTTTTAAAGCCTGCAAAATGGAAAAAGGAAAAGGTGGGCCCAAAGAACAGGTAATGCATAAAGGTAAAAGGGGATCAACTCTATTTTGATCCAAGGGTTCTCGTCGTTTTGTGGCTGCAAATCAACCGAATGTTAAGGCTTGTGAAATGATGAAAGAGAAAAAGAGATTCTTCTCGGCATGACGTGGAGTGACAGCTATTACTTCTTGCAAAGGATTGATGGTGATGTGTCGATTGACACGTAGTTTCAAAAGGTGATTCAGGGACCACCAAGGTGTAACTGGCGGTTATGCAGGAAATAGGATACGTGGTTGATTCTAAACTAAACTTGAAGAGTCTCCCAAGGCTAATAGCCGAATGCCACATGCCATTTGTTAACCGACGAATAAGTGGGGTAGGCAATAAAGGTCTCACTTAAAAGATGGTCATCTCAAGATTGATCCAATGCTTCTCATTGTTTCGTGGCCCAGAGATGCAAGTGGATTAACCCCTGCAAAATAGTGAAAAACCGTTAGCCGTCAAGATGAGGCACGGTTAGTGAAAAGGTTAATGGTCTCGATAAGGGTTAAAGGCCAAGCGGTTAGAGTTCCATCTAATGCTTGGTGTAGCTTTGTGAAAGGAAAGTGCTCATGGGATAAAGCTTGTGAAATAGCGAAAAAGAGGTAGGGCTCGATGCAAAGGTAGAGATGTTAAGATAGTGTAAAAACCGATCATGTCTCATCTGATCGGATGGCTGGCATAATTTTGTTTGGTGAAATTGCTAGAAAGTTATGCTCTACAAAATGGCGAAAGAGTGAAGAGGAAAATACATAGGCATGTTATCACCCGTTGGAGCGAAATTTTTGAATTCTTCTATGAATTCAATTCTGAAGGGATGGTCGAAGCATGCGGTATCAATATCGCAGTTAAGAGCCCGACTACCGTATATGATCTTATATCAATTGAATGAAGGCATCATTTTGAAGAGTAGTTGCAGAGAAGCGCTTACAGAGCAAATTTCTTCAGTTGCAAAGCAAATTTCTTTAGTTGCAAAGCAGATTTCTTCAAGGAAAAAATAGGTTCTCTTATACTCTTGTTTGGCAATTACTTAACAGTGTGTTTTAATTGAGGTCTTGATTTTTCACAGAACAGTTGGGGTTCGTAATTAAATTGTTTTCATAGTCTTTAAGATGGCACCTAAAAGATAATTCTCAGGAAAGGTTAATTATCAGGAGAGGGCTATCTGTGATGACTTCCTTGAATAGTTGACATTGTCAACTAATGTGGACGCAAAGGTAAAAGAACTCATGCCAAGAGCTCCTCGCCTAAAAATAGGAGAGGGATTATATGATAAGGGTAACTGGCTGAGAGATCCTCAAATTGGGTTGTCTCGGTTGGGATTATTTAAAGTTGGATTTGGCATGAGAAACTCCCCAGCCCCATAGAACAGTATCTGGGAGTTGGATGTAGGCAAATTAGTGGTCCCTAGAATATTCATGGATGTGGATCTCCTAACTCAGATTGCACACAACTATGACCCAATTACAAGAAGTGTCAAGGATATAAGTGGGAAAACCCTCATTGAAATAAATAATGAGGAGTTCAGAAATGCTTTTGGGCTTAGAGAGTTTACCAATTTTCTAGAGCCTATTAATTTTAAATCACTAGCTCAGGTTTACAGTGTGCAGAGGAACCACCTTAGAAATGGGCCTTTTAAAGAATTCTTTGTGAAGATAGGTGGGTTAACAATTGTAGGACCTAACACTGAGGAGCCTTTTTCTCTAAATCCATTTACCCTTAGGGCCAAAGGATTATATTGGTCACTCTGCCAGATTCAAGGAAAAGATGCTGAGGCAAATATGCCAGCTCATTACATACTAATGGTTGCTCAAATTTTGAACCCCTCTTTGGCAGTGACCTTTGATTATGCTTCCTTTATCACTGATGCTATCCATGAAGGATTGATAGGAATAAAGAATGGGAAAGTGGATAGGCCTTTTGGGTGGTGTTCCCTCCTCATGCATTTGTTTTTATTCAAAGGTGGTGACTATTTTGCAAGTGGGATGGATATTGTGAAAGAGAAAAATGGAGAGAAGATGCGAGTACAGTTATGGAGTACAATGCTGTCATGGGACAGAGAAGATGCAAGCTTCTTAAAGTATGATAAGTGTTTTGCATCTAAGATTAGGACTCTTATCTATTCAGAGAATCCAAGAGTCCCTAAGGTTCTTTTGGAATTCATTAGGCCAAAAGAGTTTGCTGAGAATGTTAAAATTGTCCACAATTGGGGTGATATTTACTTATACCCTGTCTCCACAGTTTTTAGAGTATATGGCTTCAAAGGCACTCCATTTCTGTTTACCCTATCAGGTCCCTCTTAAAGTGGGAATTGCAGAGATCCTCAGGTGGATTGGTGGTGTGCAGGAGGAAGAGTTAACAAGCAGAGGTAAAGGGGCCATTTTCCCTACAGTTGCCATAGCACATCAATTTGTGATAATTAAAGGAGGTTGGAAGTGTTTTGAAGATTTCCTTAAACCATACCATTTATCAACTACAGTATCCCGATGTGCTGACCCTGAAGACTTCTTCAACGACATGTTTAGAAAGAGGGCAATATGCAGAGGTAGACCCCACCAATTCTAGTACCCTGAAGACCTCATTAGGAATGAGTTTGATTTGGATGAACAAGAGCTAAGGAAGGAAAATTGGGTGGCTTACAAAAAGGCTTTAGACTTTGTACACTAATTTGACATTAGCTATGACCCTTTGTCTAGCTTTCACCCTTTTGAGGAGAAGATAAAGTTCTTGATTCTTTGCTTTGAGGATGTAATGCAAACATTGAAAGAAAAGAGGGAGGTTGTAATTAAGAACAACCCTGAGAAAGCAAGACTGGTTTTGAATAGGTCTACATCTGCTAGAGTAATCCCTCCTGGTGATTACATTTTGCATAAAAAGTCCAATTACAGTGTGTTGATGCCTACAACAGGGGAGCCCTCTACCTCTAAAGGAAAGAGGAAGATACAAGATGTCATTGACATTCAAGATAGCCCAAAGAAACAAAGAGTGGGAAAAGAAGTACAATCTAATGAATCTTTGTACTTTCCATCTCAATCCCCTATTCATATAGGAGATGAATAGGCAGTAGCTGAGAAATTGTTACAGTTAGGCAGCCTTGGAGAGATAGCATACACATATGATGAAGTGGAAGAGGGAATGCCAGAGGAGCCCCTTACTACTAAAATGAACATCATTGCTAATGAATTCAAAGGCTAGGAGTAGGACCCTGAGATCAAGTAAGCCAGTGAAGATTTCTTGGCTGATAATAAATTTGTTACATCAGGAGCTTTCCTGCAATTTGTGTTGAAGAAGAACATTGATAAATTTAATGCTAGGTGTGAAAAGAGGAAAAGTGAGCAGCCCCACAGAGATCCAGCTGTGGTAGAGGAAGAGATAAAGTAAGAAATGGCTGATGAGTTTAAGACCATCACTACTGAGCAGGGAAGGGACATGGTAGCACAGGCTGGGGTACTCATTCTTCCCGAATGGGACATAGCAAATGCCTTGGTTTTAGAGGCAGTAAGAAAAGAGACCAAACCTATGGAGGGGGTCACTTTTAGCAAAGCTAATGCTGTACTAGTCATGTGGTCTCTTAAAAGAGATGAAAATAAGAGGAATAAGGACACCCCAGGGTCAAGTTACCTTGGAGGAATGATAGTGAAAAGAGTGCAGAGCACTGGGGTAGTGGAAGGTGCTAGCACTATGCTAGAAACTGCAAAGTTTAGTGTTGTCATAATAGAAAGGGAGGCTAAGGAAAAGGCAGATCTCTAGGTTAAGTTGGAGATAGTTCTAAAAGATTACAATAATGCTAAGGAAGAGGTAAAAGGCAAAGATAGCATCATCGCCAAGCTACAAAGGCAGTTGGCAGGACAATACCATCAAGGTGAGTCCTCAACATTGATGATCTCCTCTTCTCCTGCAAGACCTCCACCTACCAGCCCCATTATTGAGTTCCCACCATCTCCAACACCTTCTAGTTCTCAGTTGATAGAGATCACTCCCCATGAGTTGGAAAATTTAAAATAGGCTCAAGCCTTATATGCAAAGAAATATGAAGAGAGGGTAAAGGCTACAATTTTAAGTTTTGCTGACACTATAGGGTCTTCACTAATGTATAACAACATAAGTAAGATTATAGAAATGTGGAATGAGTTAAATGGGGACAAGGCTGTGTTAATGCCTATTTTTGATAAATGGAGACCCAGAGAGCAGGATATAGAACTGATCTGTGTATCCTATGATGAGGTAGGGGTTGTCCCTATATTTAAATCTACAAATGATATGACTAAGGATTTAGTAAAGTTGGCAGAAGGAGTAGATAATGCAGACAGGAAGATCAACTTGTACAAAAAGGAGTACACTGATCAAGTTTTTGAATTGCTCCCAGGAAGTTTTGTCAGCCCTAACCAATTAAAGGACAAACAAATATGGCTTAAGGAATAAGAAGCCAAATTGTCATTAAGGATAAAAGGAATTTTCAAATCAGAGGATTCCTCCATATTTGTCAAAACAATTGAGGAGATTGAGAAAATCAAATCTCATTATGGTTTCCTAAATTCAGAGGACAATAAAATGAGAAATTCTTGGAAAAGATTAGCCAAGACAAAAGCAAAAGTAATTAACTTCTCATGGCCCACTAATGAGGTGTATTAGGAATGGAAAAGCAAATATGCAGTGCTTGATGTGGAGCAATTAGAAAATGTCGCAACAGAACAACAAGAGGAAGAAGCCACGGATGTTGAAAGAGACTGTAACCGCATTTGTAAAGTGTTTTGTAACTTCTTCTTGAGAAGTAATGATTGTAACAAACTCTCCTAGGAAATTCCAAAGCTTTGTATGCATCCATATTGTTATAAATGGATACCAGGACTAGTAGAAAAATGATCGCAAAGAATTGTAAGAAAACGCTGCAGAAATTTATCTGGGCTTTTCCAAGTTTTAATAGTGAATATTTGAATTTTTCTGTAATACTTTTTTGAAGAAAATATCAATATACAGACCATTAGTTTTGAGTTTAAACTTTTTGTTGTCTTCAAATATGTTTGCAAGTTTTTACTATTTCATTCTGAATAATCTAGGGTTATCTCATCTGAATAGGGGTTGTAAGGCAACTTTTAGTAGATATGTTTCTTAGCTTTTCTCTTCAGGAGGGGAATTAAATATACAGGAATCATTTCCACCAGTAAATTCTTTGTGGGATATTTTGAATCTTGATGAGCACAGTTTAATTTGGTATGAATAACTTCTTATGTGTGTTAGGCACATATAGGGATCTGCAGAAGCCGAACTAATGGGATATGTGGAGATATTTGATTGTGGGAGTATTGTTTGAACTTAGATGACTCTGTGACCTTGGATAAGGCACTGGTATAGATCAAGGTTGTCTATTACATATTTTATAGGTCAATACTGAACATGAGTACAATTTTCATTCCTTTGTTTCAGTTAGTTTTAAGGTGATTAGATCCACTAGTTTTTGGACTGGTTTGCTATGGATTTATCTTTTAAAAGTATGAATTTAGTTCACAAAGGTATACCCGCCTAGACTTTGAATAAGTCTGAAGTGTAGAAGGTTAATCAAACCTTGTCATATGTTGTCCTGGAAGTTTCCTTCTCTTTAATATCTCTTCTGCATATAGAGTTATCATGTCACTATAAGGATGTTAAAGTGAATCAGATTTTGAGAGCAACAAAAGTGGTGACTCTGCTGGGGAGCAACACGCTCATCTGTTACCCTTAAGTTATAATTGTGTTTTGGTATAGCAATAGCAGCTTTGGTGAGACTTTTAACTTCTTCCTCACTAGGCCTTCTAAGATGATAACTCTGTCACTATAAGGATGTTAAAGTGAATCAGATTTTGGTGAACAACATGCTTGTCTGTTACCCTTTTCTTGGTCACCTTTCTCGATCCCTCCACCTTTTCGTTACTTCATGAAAGGTAAGACACATGCATCTTTTGGCTAGTGAATCAACACCAGTCGTTGATCTCTTCTGAACTGATCGTCCTTTATCAATGGAACCACTTGCCTCTGGGACCTACCAAGTCTTTCACTATTTCATGAAAGGTAAATCACATGCATCTTGGGCTAGCGAAGCAACGCAAGCCATTGGATCAAATACGAGATGCAGTCTTTTAACCTGATGAGCAATCCTCTAGCTGGGCCCACTTACCCTTTTCTCCACTTCGCGAAGACATAAACAATGAGCCTCTTCTCTTAGTGAACCAATGCACACTATAGGATGAGATTTAACTTGCATGATAGTTAAGAAGCCCAGAAAAATTAAAACAATACATAGGCAAAGGTGTAATATTTGAAGACTTTAAAAAGACCGCCTAAGGAAAACCTATGGGGGGGACACTTTTCATGATAAACCAACCCTTCCTTAAGTGGAAAAAGTAATGCAGGAATAGAACATGAGGGTTTTCAAACATATGAAGGGTTAAATATTTTCAAAAACCTTAAACCCTCTTTTGAGCAAAAAACATAGAGGCAACAAGGCCATGCCAAGCACATTTTTGCATAATTTTAGCCGACTATGGGACAAGAATACCCAATTTTCTAAACAGTGATAACAACGGCTCTAACTGGGGATGGTTGATTGCAAAATTAACACAAGAATTCAAAAAAAAACTCTAGAGAATAGACCAAACACAAGCCCAAAACAAACAACAAAAGCAAACCTAAATATATACAAACTAAGACCTGTTGTGCATGGACTTAAGAGAAGTAATGTTTCAGGAATTGTCCATGCACTAGAAATTCATGTACCTCACCATTCATTTTTTGCAAAAAATATGAATCATTTCCATTAAGATCATAAACCACGGAGGGGCCTATCCATAATGATTCAAATTTATTATGTTTCCCTTTGTCTTGCCCTTTTGTATTCCATTGAAGAACCATGTCACCTTTTTGAAACTTCCTCGGTGTGGTCCTTTTGTCAAACAAATATTTGGACTGCAACTGGATTTTCAAATTCTTCTTATGGGCTAAAGTTCTAATTTCTTCCACCTCCACCATCTGAATCATTCTATCTTCCATAGGTTCAGATAACTCCATGTCTTCAGTTTGCAAGAACTTGTATACTGGAAGAAGATTATTGATTGGCACCCTAGATTGTGTGCCATAAACCAATTCAAAAGGTGAAACCCCAATTTATTTCTTGACAGTAACCCTATCTGCCCACAGAGCTAACTTTAACTTTTGGTCCCAAGACCTTTTATTCTCCTCCAGGATTTTCTTAATAATGATCAAGAGGCTCTTATTACTAGATTCAGCTTACCCATTACCTTGAGGATGATATGGTGATGAGTAGGACATAACTATTCCATGGCTAGTGTAAAATTCAAAGAAATCTTCTGACCTAAAGCTCATGGCATTATCCATCACTAGTTTTACAAGGACTCTAAATCTGGTTATGACATTATCCATCAAGAAGTCAATAACAACCTTACTTGTGGCTCTCCTAGTGGGTATAGATTCAATTCATTTGGTAAAGTAATCAGTAGCTACTATAATCCACCTATGACCTCTTCCTAATTTCTCAACGATTTCCCCAATAAAATCAATGCCCCATTGGACAAAAGGGGCTTCCACTATGACTGGGTTGAGGGGTAAAGCTCCCTCATACTTCAATTTTGATGAAAATTTCTGGCATGGATCACATTTCCAGACATGTTCATGGGCATCTTTAAACAAAGTAGGGCAATAATATCCAGCCTGAACTATCTTACCAGCAGTTGTCTTGGCAGAGTAGTGACCTCCACACACTCCATCATGTGTTTCAGTTAACACTCTTTTAGCCTGGGATTTATCCAAAGACATCAGCAATGCCCCATCTCTAATCCACCAAAACAAATCACCCTGAATGAGGACATACTTTTGAGACTTCAACTTCAATGTTCTTCTCTGGTTACAGGTCATCCCTTCTGAAAATGTTGCATCTCTTTAAAAATGTACTATCTCTGAGTACTAGGGTTGTATCTCAATACTGGTGACCAGGGTGTTCTCAATTTCAACATTATTCACTTCAACATCAAAAAGGTTTGATTTAGCCATCAGCTTAGCAAGGCCTAAACCTCTCACCAATTTAGTGATCTTAATCTCTAAATCAAACTCCTGGATTCTGGTTATCCATCTGCATCTTTTACCGATGACCTCAGACTGGGATAAAATATCTTTGACAGTCGTATGTGGGACATAAGCAATTACTTGCGCATTTACAAGATAGGGCCTAAATGCTTTAACCGACTTGACCAAAGCATATGCTTACTTCTCCATAATTTTATATTTTAACTCTACAGCCTATAAAGATTTTCTATAAAAGGCTATAGGATGTTCATATCCTACATTATCCTTTTGTAAAGGAACTGCAGCCACTGTGTGATATCAAGCAAAATAAAATAGAGAGAAAGGCTTACTGTAGTCAAGGGACATCAGCACTAGTGCCTCCTGAATAGCCCTTTTCATTTCATCAAAAGCCTTTGAAGCTTCTTCATCCCAGCAAAACTTTGTATCCTTCTTAAGCAATTTAACAATGGGCTTGACTATCTCTGCAAAATTTGCAATAAATCTTCTAACAAAATTTACCTTACCCAAGAAAGATTGGATACCTTTAACACTCTTTGGCTCAGGTACATTGTTTATAGCTTCAATTCTTTCAGGGTCAATTCTAACCTCTTCCTTAGAGACAATATGCCCAAGCAGCTTCCCTTCAGTAACAACAAAATGACACTTTTTTGGATTTAAGGAGACACCATATTCCAGAGCTTTATTGAAAACCTTTTCCAAGTGCGTACAGTGGTCATCTGCCATTTTGGAGAAACATGTCAAATCATCTTGATAGACAGCCATGATAATTGTTCAGATTCTTTCACTAACACCTGATTATATCCTGAGAACCCATCCATCATAGACAAAAGGTCGCAACCAGTTGCTCTTTGAAACATTGCTTCCATATTAGGAGAAGAATAATTGTCTTTCAAAGAGGCAACATTTAGGTTCCTGAAATCAACACAGGGTCTTATGTCCCAATTCTTCTTCCTAACTGGGACCAAATTAGACACCCATGATGAATGCCTTATAGGCTTAATGATTCCCCCTTCCCTCAGCTTGGTTAATTCTTGCTGCATTTTAGATTCCAACAGGGGGTTAATAGGTCTTTGTTTCTGTCTAAAAGGCTTAGCACCTGGAAGCAAAGGGATTTCATGCTGAAAAAGATCTTGTCTATATACCTTCAAATCTTCATAAGACCAAGCAAAAACATGCTTATATTTTTTCAATAAATTAATAAGGTTAACTCTAACATGGGGAGACATATTTTTTCCAATATACACCAACTTGGGGGATGATTCAGTCCCTAAGTTCACTTCCTCTAATTCATCCAGCTTGGTGGTTGACTGCTGATGCAAATGACTGTCACTGTAACTGAACATACCTTCCAATTCTACTAACCCTTTAGGAATTTCATTATTTTCCAATTGAACCAAGTCATTTCCAAACATAGTTTCCTTATCTTCAACCACTTCTACCAATGCATTGCAATCAATTTTTTGTCCATCATAGTCATCAATGCATTGTATGAATCTGTGAATGTCTTCATCATCACCATACACTTGCCAATTATACACATTATCAGGAATGGCTGGCCTAGATTTTATCTCAACTGTGGATACACCAGTTAATGTTATATCATCATTTTTTAATGAAACATTTGCTAGGAAATCAGCCATGATATTTTTTGACCTTTCTATTCAATTAATAGAGAATGCACTAAAATGTTCAATCACATCCCATACTGCATGCTTATATCTTTTCAATATATCATTCTTAGATGCATATTTAGATCTAGCTTGAGAAACAACCATTTCTGAATCTCCTAACACTTTTAACAACTGAATGCCATGCCTTTTTGCAACTTCAAGCCCCAATAACAAGGCTTCATATTTAGCAGTGTTGTTTGTACACTGAAAGGCTAGCGAAAAGGAATATTTGAAGGTTATACCTGATGGGGACACAAAGAGAACTCCTACTCCAGATCCTTCTTTAGAGAAAGCTCCATCAAAATACATGTGCCACAAATCATGCTATTGAGATTCCAATTTAGTCACAATAGAGTCAGTATTCTTCAATTGAGGTAAAATTTGTTGTATTCTAAAATTTTGAAGATCCACATCAATCATACAGTTGAGAATACTAGGGTCTACTTTCTCAATTACCCTAGGGGCATGTGGTTCTCTATACAATTTGACTTGGTTTCCATTAATTGGGATGGTAGTATATGACAGATCCAACTGAACATTTCCACCTACTGCTGCAGCCCACTATCTAGATAACAACATGCCATAGTGAGGTTTTGTATCAGTTACTATAACATCCATTTTGTATGTCGCTTTAGGGAATGCTGCTATTTTCACTTCCACATCTTCCATTGTACCTATCACTTGTACTTCTCTATTATCCATAGCATAACACTTCTCATACACTATATTTACTAACAATCCTAATTCTTTCATGACACCATATGGCATTACATTTGCAACTGCACCTGAATCTATCATACAGTTCTTAATTATCCGGTTATTTACTAACAAAGTAACATAGAAAGGATCAACCTGTGAAGGCTCTTATGTAATAGTTGTTCCAACATATACCTCTGGGGTTTGCAGCTCATGATCCTTTTCACCTTCC
The DNA here is from genome assembly GCF_030272615.1 of Cryptomeria japonica. Taxonomy (NCBI): domain Eukaryota; kingdom Viridiplantae; phylum Streptophyta; class Pinopsida; order Cupressales; family Cupressaceae; genus Cryptomeria; species Cryptomeria japonica. The sequence goes on along the minus strand of NC_081413.1, from coordinate 61,534,156 downwards.
ATTGAACCTGAAGGCAAAGATGTGCTACTGTCAGATATCTTAGAAAATAAGGATAAAGTAGCTTCTCTATGTTCCTTTATTTTCAATAATTCTATCAATGGGACAATGACCTTCATCTGGGTAAGAGCCCGAGTCATATCAAATGTGGAATTATTAATCAACTCAGTATTAGCCTTAACTTTCTTTGTCTTAGGATGACTTGCTTTCTTTATTACAGCAGTTCCTCGTATATCACCAGTAGCATTATTATCCATAGCTTTGGCCATATCTTTCAATTGGTTATTCTTCTTTTGACTATCTTGGGGCAAGGTGGCATTACTTGTTGCTTTCTTCTGGGATATCTCTTTTATAAACATTGAACCAGGTTCACCTTGATCCTCATCCCTTTTACTACTTCTCAAATTATAATTATCCTTAGCTTTGGCTATGGCAGCCTTAGTAAGGTTTCTTACTTCTTCATCACTGGGTCTTATGAGATGAACTTCTTCATCTTCAATTGTTACCACGTTCAAAGTGGGATGCCAATCAAGTGTCAACTGTCCCTGGTAAGACCTTTTACTATTCGACACATCACATTCACTGAGTTCACTTTGTAATGAATCATCATCACTTTCAATAATAGTTTCAAACATATTAATATCAAGCTCAACCTCTTGTCTCATGGATTCTTCAAGGGCTTGAGCTACAACACATTGATGAGGAGAATGTGGTCCATCACAAGCTATGCACCAAGGAGTGTTCTCCATATTATGAACATTTCCTCCTTTCAAGGGATCTAAGGTATCTGTAAGGAAACTTAGGTGCGGAAACAGCTTCCTACACTAATCTCTAGAGGAAAGTATTGTGCAAATTCTTTTAAATCCTTACAATTTCAGATTCGTTAACAACTTTAACAAAGATATTGCAGCCATATACCATGCATACAGAAAATCAAGAATGACACAATGATTTACCCTAGGGAAAACCTTTCGGTAAAAAATCCCCAGCACTCCAAAACCTACACAATGTATTATCTTCAACACAACGGTTACAACACACTTGCAATGCAAGTTCTTTCAGGAGACAATCGACACTTAAAGACAAATCTAGTAGCATGATATCATACCAACAATACACTCTTTTTGTATCACAGTCTGTAACCCTAAAAAATGCTTATGCGCTTTCCTTTTTAGGGCAACTTCCAAAGATAGCCATATTAGGGTTTTACCATTCTCCGAGAAAATAGGAACCCTAACCCCACGATTGAGGAAGAGTGTACAATACTCAACTTTAACAGTTGTCAAATGTCTTGTATGTCTTCACCCATCATTAAAATCTCCTACTAATAGCTCTTACGTGTCATAGGAATCTGTCATAACCATTTCAGCCATGATCTCCTTACACACAATTCAAGATGCCAACACATCAAGTGGAGTGACACATCAACATGCCAACTAGACATCTACACTCACACTTAATTACATTATTTGCAAGAAATACATTTTACAAAACAAATAATAAGAATAGGAATTATCCAAGGTTGAGACACCTTATTCCTAACATTCTCCCACTTGTCGAACACCTTGTAAGAGCAATAGGAACATAATAGGAACTAACCGCTATAGGCCAAAAGGCCCATAGACTCCGAACACCATCTGAACTTCGCAGTGCCCACTAGTTTCGTTAATGCATCTGTAACATTCCTCACAGTATCTACCTTCTCTAAATTTACCTTTCCATCTTCCACCATACCTCTCACAAAGTGAAACTGCACATCAATGTGCTTCGTTCTGGCATGGAAAGTTGGATTCTTCGCAAGGCAAATAGCGCTCTGACTGTCACACCAAATAATAATCTATTCTGCATCAACACCAACATCAAAACACAATCTCCTAAGCCAAATGGCTTCCTTACAAGCATGAGTAGTAGCCATGTACTTAGCTTCTGTAGTGGACAAAGCAACCACAGGTTGTCGCTTACTCATCCAGCTGATGGCACCACCAAACATAGTGAACACATAAGCACTGGTGGATCTCCTATTGTTAATATCACCTACCCAATTTGAATCCACAAACCCATGAATACAAACTAAATGCGGAGATCCAGAAGAGTTACCATGGTAACATATGGAGTAATCTGATGTACCCCTCAAATATCTAAATACTCCCTTAACTGCATCCCAATGTACCCGTCCAGGGTTAGCCATAAACCGACTCAGGACTCCCACTGCTTGGGCAATGTCTGGTCTAGTACAGACCATAGCATACATAAGACTACCAACTACACTAGCACAAGGTACTCTACTCATGTCCTCCACCTCACTAGGAGCTTTTGGACAATCATCTACAGATAACTTTGTTCCCACTGAAATGGGAACACATAGTGGTCTACAATCTGCCATGCTGAACCTGTCCAACACAGACTTCACATACTTACTTTGACTCAACCAAAGTTTTCTGTTAGACCTGTCTCTACTGATTTCCATACCCAAGATGTACCTTGCTGCCCCAAGATCTTTCATCTCAAACTATGCTGACAACTGAGATTTAAAATCAGAAATCATACCCTTACCCTTCCCAAACAGCAACATATCATCAACATATAATGCAACAATAAGAAGGCGATCATTTTCAACTTTGAAATAAACACAATGATCTGATTTCGATCTTACAAATCTAATTGACAACACAAAGGCATCAAACTTAAGGTACCACATCCTAGGAGATTGCTTCAAACCATATAGAGATTTCTTTAATCTGCAAACTAAGGACTCTTTACCTTTAACAATGTAGTGCTCAAGCTGTGACATATAAATCTCTTCCTCCAAATCACCATGAAGGAAAGTTGTCTTTACATCCATCTGTTCTATCTCTAAATCATGTGATGCAGCAAGAGATAACAAAAATCTAATGGATGTCAACTTGCAACAGGAGAGAATATTTCACCATAATCTATTCCCTCTACCTGTGAATACCCCTTTGCAACCAATCTAGCTTTGTACCTTTCAACACTACCATCTGCACAGAATTTCTTCTTGAACACCCATTTACAGCCAATAGATTTTCTCCCTTTAGGCAAAGGTACAAGGTCCCAAGTTTTGTTTTTCTCTAATGAAGCCATTTCATCATCCATAGCCTCAATCCAAGAACCTGCATCTTCCATGCCCAAAGCCTCTTTCACAGATCTAGGCTCATCAGTGTTAGTAATCAAAGCAAAAGCACAACTGGAATCTAACATAGAATAACCAAACCTTTCTGGTTGCTTTCTTTCTCTCGTGGATCTCCTCAAGGGTTGAGGTTGAGGTTGTTCTTCCTCTTCTTCCAAACTATCAGAGCTGCTAGAGCTCTCCTCATCATTAGACCCAACATGGTCTCTCTATTAAATCTTCTCAGGGGTAGGAGGAAATTGAACAACACCTTTTTCCTTTTCTTTTTCATCTAGTTGTAGCACAACAGGAGAAGATGTTAGCTCTTTGAAAATAACATTTCTACTATGCAACACCTTACTAGTCACAGGATCCCAAAGCTTGTATCCTTTCACACCAACACTGTATCCAATAAAAATACATTTGACAGCTTTGTTTTCCAACTTAGATCTTTTCTCCTTTGGAATATGTGCATAAGCTTCACAACCAAAAACACGAAGATGTCTTATTGAAGGCTTCTTACCAGACCACACCTCCATGGGTGTCTTACCAACAAGAGCTGATGTAGGAGATCTATTAACCAGATAGCAGGCAGTGGCCATAGCTTCAGCCCAAAACCTTTGTTCTAAACCAGCTCGACTAAGCATACTCCTAGCCTTCTCCATCAGTGTCTTGTTCATTCTCTCTGCAACTCCATTTTGCTGTGGGGTGTAAGGAGTTGTCTTATGTCTCTCAATTCCTTGTTCTTTACAGAACTGTTCAAACTCTATGGAACAAAACTCACCACCAGTTCTCACACACTTGATTCTTGTACCAGTCTGATTCTCCACGAGAGCCTTAAATTCCTTGAACTGACTGAAAACCTGTGTCTTACTTTTCAAGAAATATATCTAAGTCCTTCTATTGTAATCATCTATAAAAGATACAAAATATATAGAACTGGAGATAGAAGGAACTTTTACAGGACCAAATACATCAGAATGAATAAGATCCAAAAGTCTAGAAGACTTGTGAGAACTGGAGTAGAACTGAACACGATTTTGCTTACCATAAATAGAGTGTTCACAGAAATCAAATTTGAGATTACAATCATTTAGCCCCTTGATGAGATTTTTAGTTTTCAAGCTCCTAAGACCCTTCTCACCAATGTGGCCAAATCTCATATACCACAACATTGTCTTTTCTATAGGAAGCTTGCCTTCCAAAGTGTTTGCACCCTTAGGTAAACTTACTACACTGCCATCAGAACCCATTGCCACAGTCTTCTTTACTGCTCATTCAGATGGTGTGGATGAAGTGATAGTTGCTCTCTTCTTTGAAACAGAAGAAATATTGCACTAAGCAATGCATGCATCAAGCTGAAACAAAGTACCTCTCCTAGTACCTTTAGCGAGCACCATAAAACCTCTCATCATCTTGCTTCCATCTTTCGAAAAGACAACTTGTAAACCTACATCATTCAGCATACTTACAGATAATAGGTTTCGTGCCAAACCCGGAATGTGCATAACTTCGTTGAATCTCTTTACTCGTCCATCAGGAAATCTGATAGTGACCCTTCCGCGTCCAACAATCTTTAGGTGAGAATCATCACCCAAGTACACCTTTCCACCATCAAACTCTTCATATTTTGAGAACCAGTTTCAATGAGAGGTCATGTGAAAAGAAGCACCCAAGTCTACCAACCACACATCATCAGATGCATGGTTTGCCAAAACTGCAATAAAAGCATCTCCATCTTCTTGAGATTTTTTGGAAGCTGAATCTGGGCCTTTCTTCTTCTTCTTCGGTTCTTTGCAGTCCCTCCGGAAGTGCCCAGATTTATCACAATTCCAACATTTCGCCTTGGACTTTCCAGGAGTCTTAGAACTCCCACAAGATTTGTATCTGCCCTTCTTTGACTTATTGTCATTCTACTTTCCTTTGTCGTTGGATCTCCCGCAAACAGCAAGGGCTTCCTTAGACGAATCCAAAGTCTTTCTTTGCATCTCCTCAGATAGCAGTGAAGACACCAAATCATCCATATGGAATGTGACTATAGTACTTTCGATAGCCATGACAAGATGGTCCCATGAATCTGGCAAGGAACAAAGCAGGGTCATACATCGATCCTCCTCCTCGATCTTTGCATCGGATGATGCCAACTATGCAATCAATAAATTGAATGCGTTGAGATGATCAGTTACGGATCCACCTTCCTCCATTCTTAAAGAATACAACTTCTTTCTTAGGAACAACTTATTCACTAGAGATTTGGCCTGATACACAGACCCAAGCCGTGTCCACAAAGAATTTGCAGTAGTCTCATCAAGAACATTCAGAAGAATGACATCTACTAGACAGAGTCTGATGAGTACCCTAGCCTTTCGATCCTTGATCTCCCAATCCGCTAGAGATATCGCTACAGGTCTCACATCAAGTGTAGCAGCCTCCCATAGATCATGGTCTTCAAGCATGTCTTCCATCTTGAGTTTCAACAACTTGAAATTAGTGCCATTAAATTTCTCCACCTCCATTCTACTGTATGAGGAACTTGCCATCTCAATCTGCAAATAAGATTCAGAATGCTCTACACAAAAAAACTCCCACTCAACTTGAGATTAGCTCAAAAAACCCTACCCAACAACTAGGATCAAAAGTTGATCAAGCTCTGATACCACTTGTAAGGAAACTCAGGTGCGGAAACAACTTCCTACACTAATCTCTAGAGGAAAGTATTGTGCAAATTCTTTTAAATCCTTACAATTTCAGATTCATTAACAACATTAACAAAGATATTGCAGCCATATACCATGCATACAAAAAATAGAGAATGACACAGTGATTTACCCTAGGGAAAACCTTTCGGTAAAAAAACCCCAGCACTCCAAAACCTACACAATGTATTATCTTCAACACAACGGTTACAACACACTTGCAATGCAAGTTCTTTTAGGAGACAATCGACACTTAAAGACAAATCCAGTAGCACGATATCATACCAACAATACACTCTTTTCGTATCACAGTCTATAACCCTAAAAAATGCTTATGCGCTTTCCTTTTTAGGGCAACTTCCAAAGATAGCCGTATTAGGGTTTTACCATTCTCTGAGAAAATAGGAACCCTACGATTGAGGAAGAGTGTACAGTACTCAACTTTATCAGTTGCCACATTTCTTGCATGTCTTCACTCATCATTGAAATCTCCTACAAATAGCTCTTACGTGTCATAGGAATCCATCATAACCGTTTCAGCCATGATCTCCTTACACACAATTCAAGATGCCAACACATCAAGTGGAGTGACACATCAACATAAAAACTAGACATGTACACTCACACTTAATTACATTATTTGCAAGAAATACATTTTACAAAACAAATAATAAGAATAGGAATTATCCAAGGTTGAGACACCTTATTCCTAACAGTATCTTGGTTCTGAGTGTTTCTTGACTTCTCATTTTGGGGTTTTCCATCCTTCCAAGTGGTGTTATAAGGCATGTCATGCAACCTAGGAGGTCTATCTTGCCAATTGTAATGAGGCTTATCATTTTTACTCACCTTGGCAGTAAGATCTTTCATGGCAGTCACTAATTTCTCTATTTTGTCTTCTTCTTTAGCAACTTTATTGGCTTGTTGTTTTGATTCTTGCCACAACCTACCATCAGTTCTTCTACCTACTTTCCCAGATGCTTTCCTATTACTGTCCATATTGATGGCAATTCTAAATGTATCTCTTAGAGTATGTGGATTTTTATCCCTTAGAATATAGGCCATTTCAGAATCAAAAGCATTGTAATAAGTATTTAGACACATATTATCATCTAACGTCATCGCTTGATATAGCCTATGCATTGCTTTCTAAAATCTAGCATTGAAATCTGTGACAATTTCATTATCAGGCTTTCTAATATTGTTGAACTCATTGAGCATAAAACTCACATTTGTCTTGTCACCATATTGTTCTTGAAAGTAGTTTTTAAAATCTTCCCAAGACCCAATGCTTTTCATAGGGAGACCTCTATACCAATCCCTTGCATCATCTACTAAGGACTGTACAAACAATTTCATGATGACATCTTCATCTATTATTTCATAATCATTGATTAATCACCAAAAGATTTTAAGTGCTCTTTTGCACTGATTACATTGTTGCTAGAAAACTTGTGGAGTCTATCCCTTAATTCTGTAGGAACATGGTTGGGGTACCCTGGGATTCCATCAAAGAAGAGTTGTCTGTATAAGTCCAAGTTAATAGGTCTCCTCTGGAATTGATTAGCATCAAGATTATTTCCAATGTTCATTCTTACATTAGAGCTAGAGGGATCTGGTTACCTTGGTTAGTAACAGGGGTTTGATTAGCTGGGATAGTACTCATAGGCAAAGTTGACTAAATTTTGACCGAAGAGGGTGAAGCTTGCTACAGAACAAGTTTATTTAGTTTTGCTGAGGGAAAACTTATAGGAGGAGCTTTTAGATAATTAATCTTTCTTTTAACTTCTTGATTGGCTGCTTCTAATTTAGCCTTTTCCAACTCTATTTGCAGATCTTCTTTCTCTTTCCTCATCCTCTCCATCTCTCTCTCATGTGTAGATAACATATGAGAAATCTCCATTGTAGTCTTATATCTAGACCCATCCTCCATGCACTTTTGTTTTCCCTTGTCTACATTATTTCTAACAGGTTGTGAGTGACTAAGGATTTCCCTATTTGGTTGCACAATAGCTTTGTATGGAAGGTTGGTCTTGGGGACTAGAATTTCTCTGATGACTGGACCCTCATCCTCACTCTTGGCTTTCTCTTTGGTAAACAACTCAAGATCAACAATCTATCTTAAAAGCCTGTCTCTCTCCATCAATTTTGCTTTTACCTCTCTTTCCTTATTTGCTTCCTTTTGTGTTCTTAAGGAAATTAAATGATGGACTTTTCTATCCAGGACTTAAATTTCTTGGGATACCTTATCTTCATCAGGGAAGATTTCTTTAGAGTCTAACACATTGACTTGGTCAATATCAATTAAACTGATGTTTCCATCAACTGTCCTAGGTACAAAATCTCTCTTAATATTTGAACTATTCCTGTCCTTCCCAGACAAACTAGCATGGGAGATCCCTTGATTTAGAACTTGGACATCTTTAATATTACCAGACAAACCATAATGGAAACCTAAAATATCTTGCTCAGATTCGTGGGAAGAATAATTTGAATTTGCATATACGAGTCTCTCAGATGACTTACCCGTATTGATGCTCTTCTGTAACTAAGCAGCATTAGATGGCTCATGTACAATTGATCTTTTCTGGCCTCTTCGTGCCTATTTAGGTGATCCTTCTTGCAACGTCTCGTGAGGATGTTTCCTCATGAAAGACCTGGTGTTCCTTCCTCTCTACATTATACTTATTTTTCTTATAAGAGTTACACTTATTCAAAAGGACTAGTTATAATTGTCAGAGTCACCACCCACCAATTGTGAGAAAAATAAGAAAACAAGTTTTAACAAATTTCTTATAAAGACCTTAAAGATCAGGAGAATTTCTAGAGAAAAGAACAATACAAATGAGAGATAATACACTCTGCCACAAACACACAGATATTAAAAAAAAAAATTTGAACTAATTTCAGACACCAATCTGTAGCATATAACACACTATGACTGTTCCCTAGCAGAGTCACCACTTTTGTAAGTCTCAAATTTTGATTTCCCTTTTATCCTTCCTGTAAGAAATAAAATAACTTTGTTTGCATATGAAAAGGTCAGGGAAATAGAACTCAAGAGTAACATATAACAAGCCTTTGAGACCTTCTACACTTTGAACATATCCAAAGTTCAGGTGGGTATACCTTATGTGAATGTTTTCCAACTTTAAAATTGAGATCCATAGTAAACCAGTGCTAAAAACCTGTGGATTTCGTCACCTCAACATAACTGAAACACTAAAAGAAAAAAGAAAAATGTATTCATTTTCAGTATTGATCCTCAAGAAAAGATAGAAAGAAATCCTACAATCGGATACCAGTGCCTTATCCAGGCCATAGAGTCACCTAAATCAAGCAATAATTTTCAAAACTAAACATTCTCATACATCTCATCATCTCAGCTTTTATGAACCCCATACTTGGCTAACATATACATAGGTCCTCTCCCATTTAACTAAAACAATTCATCAGATTCATAGCGAAAAATAATAGATTTGCTAATAGAAGTATTTCATGCACATTTAATCCCTCTCTAGAAGAGAAAAGCTAGAAATAACATCTATAAGATATCCTTACAATCCATGCTCATTAGAATAACCCTAGATTATCCAAATGAAACCAGCAAGCTAAAGAATGCACACCAGAAGACAAAGAATTTTTAGGACTAGAACTTTGATCTATATATTCATATTCATTCTTGAAAAAATTACATAACTTAGAGTAATCTGCTTAAAACCAGAAAAAAAACCCTAAATATATTTTGCCAGAGCTTCTTTCCAAAATTCTTGTGATCCCCCTTTTACTAGTCCTGGTATCCATTTATAATATCATGGATGCTTACAAGCTTCAAACAATTTCTAAGAAAAGTTTGTTACAAACCGCAATACTCTCCAAGAAACAGTTACAAGTCCTTTTCAGTATCATCAGCCTCTTCAGTTTGTTGTTCAACTGCAACATCTTCTAACTATTTTGAAATATCTTCTCTTTGTCTAGCATACTTGTCCTTCCACTCCTGGAATATGTCATCACTTGGCAAAGAGAAGATAACAATCCTTTTCTTCATCCCTTCTAGCCTTTTCCAAGTGACCCTTAACTGTCCAACTTCTGTTTCTATGAAACCATAATAGGATTTTACCTTTTCAATCTCCTCAATTGTTTTGACAAATAAGGATGTGTCATGAGTGTTAATTATTTCATTGACCCTTTGGGACAATTTATGGTCCAGCTCTTCCAGCCATGTGTTCTCCTCTTTTAACCGAGTAGGACCAACAAAACCCCCATGAAACAACTCATATTTTTTATCAGAATACTCTTTCCTATACAATTGAGCTTTTTTTTTGGCACCTGCCCTTTCTTCTTAGAGTATATTCATTTCCTTTATGAATTCATAGGTGGATCTGATATTTTTATTTTCCTCTGCATCTGCATGGGTTGAACACATAAGCTCTAACTCTTTTCCCCTAGGCATCCATTTACTCAAAATTGGTTCCAAAGTGGTCTCATCTTCTCTTAATTAAGTCAAAATATTCAGAATCCTCTTCATAGAAATAAGAATGACAGAGGCCATAACTGAATCAACAAACATCAAAATCGTAGCTTTTACCCTTTCCTCATATTTGCTTGCAAATAGGGCTTGAGCCTACTCCAACTTTTCCAACTCATTTTGAACAGTTTTAGTTGGTTGGAAACCAGAAGGCATATGAGAACGGGGATATTCTATGATGGGACTTGTAGGTGGAGGTCTTGTTGGAGAAGAAGCTATCATAAAAGTAGAGGATTTACCTTGATGGTTTTGACCTACCAACTGACTCTGAAGCCTACCAATAATGGTATCTTGGTTGGCTATTCCTTCTTTGGCTTCATTATAAGCCTTCAAGATTGTTTCCCATTTCAATTGGAGATTAGCCTTTTCTTTTGCCTCCTTTTCTGCCACTGCTACACTGAACTTTGCAGCTTCTAAGACTATGCTTGTAGCTTGCACCATCCCTATATCTTGAACTCTTTTTACAATCATACCTCCTAGGAAACTAGAATCTGAGGCATCTTTCCTTCTTCTATTTTTATCCTTTTTCAATGACCATATAGATAAAGTAGCATTATCTTTGCTGAAGGTCACTCCCTCCATGGGTTTAGTTTCCTTCCTGACCGCTTCAAGTATGAGAGCATCAACTATATCCCACTCAGGGAGGATCACAACACCAGCCTTTGATACCATCTCTCTTCCCTTTTCAGGAGTAATGGTCTTTAATTATTCAATCATTTCTTGTTTTACCTCTACCTCCACTTGAGTTACATCTCTATGAGGTTGCTCACTCTTCCTTTTTTCACATCTGACCTTAAATTGTTCCATGTTATATTTCCATACAAATTGCATGAAGGCCCCTATTGTAACAAAGTTACTATCAACTAGGAACTCCTCACTGGCTTGCTTGATAGTTGGGTCTAACTCTGTACCTTTGAGATCACCTTCAGTCAAGTTCATCTCAGCAATAGGTGGCTCTTCTGGCATCCCTTCTTGTGTCTCCTCATATGTCTAGGCAATCTCCCCGATACTCCCTAACTGTAACAACTATTCGGCCACCGCCTGCTCATCTCCAATGTGGATAGGAGACTAAGATGGACAATACAGAGGCTCATTTGTCTTCACTTCCCCAGTCTTTGTCTTTTAGCGGAGTCTTGGATGTCAATGACATCTTCAATTTCTCTTTTCCCTCTTGAAGTAGAAGGCTCACTAGTCACTTCCATCATCACACTATATTTTGATTTTTTGTGCATGACATAATCACCTGGTGGGATAGCCTTAGTAAAAGAAGGCTTAGCAAGAACCAATCTAACCCTGTCAGGATCATCTCTCAATATAGCCCCCCTCTTTTCTTTAAAAGTTTGCATAAGGTCTTCAAAATAAATAATTAAGAATTTTATTTTTTCCTCAAAGGGATTGAAACTAGAAAGAGGGTCATAACTGCTATCAAACTAATGAAAGAAGTCAAGAGCCCTTTTATATGCAACCCACTTCTCTTTCCTCAATTCTTGCTCATCCAAATTGAATTCATTCCTAATTAAATCTTTAGGGAATTGAAATTGGTGAGGCCTACCTTTACAAACTGCTCTTTTTCTAAACATGTCATTGAAAAAGTCTTCAGGGTCTGCAAATCTTGAAACTACAGTTGACAATCTATATGGTTTAAATAATTCTTTAAGATACTTCCAGTTGTAAAGGTTTGATGCCAATAGCTAACAATATGAGAGGGGGGGGGGGTGAATCATACAAACTTAATCTTCTATAAAATTAACAGATTCAACCTCGGTAACTTATACTTCAGCAATATAGCCAAAAACTGCTAAACATGCTAACTCATAAACACATAATCATCATAACACATATAACACCAGATTTAACGTGGAAGCCCAAATAGGGAAAAACCACTATGGGATTTTGGACCCACTTAAAAATATACCCTTCTAGAGTATGCTTGGTTAAAAGCAAATCCTGTGAAAGATTACAAACACATTGTTAGATGTGACCCGGTTAAGGGATTTCCCTCAGATCTGTTAGGATCTTCACTTTGTTAGAAGTGACCTTGTGAAAGGATTTCAAACACTCATTTAGAATGTTACCTTGCTAAAGGATTTATAGATAAGACTATTAGGTCCACTCGGTTAAGATATTTTCTGTCACTTTACAAAATAACAATAATAAAAATAAATCTGTAACTTAACATCTAAAATGCTAAAGCAGATTCTTATTTGCTCAAAACAATCTTGTCATAAGACTTATCTATTCCCTTGATGGGCTTGTTGGACTTCTCAATCTATTCTTCAATCAGATCTTCAAGCTTCTGAGCTCAGTGAACATTCCTGTAGCATCACTGTGCATACATTTGCCCGCATACTTTGTTTATCAACAATTCCTTATTTATAAACAATTTTTGATCACTTAATCTCCTTGATCACATTTCCCATGATCAGTCTTAGCCATTAGATATTCAATCTTGACTAGGTTCAATGTATCCTTTGATCTGAAAATGTTTTACCTCACCTTGGAACTTGCATTCCTTCCTAGGAACTTGTGCTAGGTTATTGCGGTTCAATATGTGCTATAGATCTTCCTCCTGTATTTTCATTGCCGTAGATTCTTAACAAACTTCTTGCGCAGCATACCAATCATTTATTCATCTCTAGCTCATCAGCTTCCTTCATTAAATAATGCTTTCATTCCTTCAATGATGTCTATCATAACTTGGTTGCAACTCGATAAATACTAAACTTTACTCGGTAGACATTCCGCCTTCATTAACCGATATCGATAACCTTAGGGTTTACTGACTAGGCTTCTTAGGGTTTACCGACTTGGTTCTTTGCTCAGTGACATAGTATAGTATTAACCTTACAATCAACAACATATGTAGGATATCAAAACAATCAAAATAAGATGATCTCATCATTGTCTAACTCGATAATAGTTGCCCATTGAATACCTTATTTCTCCCCTTTATTCTTCACATTCATTCTGTGTCTTTTACCGACATCTTAATTCTCATCAACACATACTTCTCAAGATATGGAAACTTCACACTGAATCAGAAAATCAATCTCTTGACATCAATGACAAAATAATATTATTAAGACAGTAATCATCCTTCTTTAGTTATATCAAAAATCTCCAACAACCTTCTCAATATCCTTATTGAAATGCCAACAATCTCCCCCTTTGGCATTGATGGCAAAACCAACAATTAAATGGTAATACCAACTAGATATTCAAATTGATTTGGATTTAGATTGTTGTGGAGACTTCTCCTGTTATCCTTGAGTTGTTTTCTTCTTTTGAAGTCTTCTAGGCTTTCTCCCTCTTTCATTAGTCTTCTGAGCTGTTATCTTGCATTTTAGTCTTCTCCCTTTTTTTAGTAATCTTCTCCCCCTGTCATTACTCTTTTGTTATCTTCTTCATTTAGGGATTTACTATTTAGTCTACCATTTAGTCTTCTCCCCCTTTGACAACAATGCCAAAAAGTAAAAGAACTAAATCATGAACTCTTCTTCTATGAAGTGCTTGCTTTTGCTGAGTTACACATGCAAATGTAACATCTAAAACTCGATCAGAGTAATCTTTCCTTCAATACTATTTCCTGCACACCTTTAGAAAACCTCCTAAAGTGCATAAATCAACATCAATCCACACATAATATTCTATAAATTCATCGAATTGATGCTTTCACCAAACTCTGTTAGTGAATAGAAGATAGGGGTAGGACCCCTAACTTGCTTCTAAGATACTCAAAAGTGTCTCTTGGCAGTGGCTTTGTGAAGATGTTTGCTATTTGCTCCTTTGAACTGATATATTCCAGCACAACTTTCTTCTCTTGAACTTCTTCTTTGAGATAATGATATTATATATAAATATGTTTTGTCTTAGAGTGCATTACCGGATTCTTTGAAATGTTAATGGCACTAGTATTATCACAGAATATAGTTACTAGCTCGGTAACCTTTTCATTTATACCTTTCAACAGTTGCCTTATCCATGCTATATTGGTGCAATTTAATGTTGCGGCAACATATTCAGCTTCTGATGTTGACTGTGAAATACATCCTTGTTTCTTGCTAAGCCAACTCACTAGTCTTTCTTCTAAAAAGAAAGCTCCACCGCTTGTGTTGCTTGTGCTTTTCCTGTCATCAATGTTTCCTACCCAATCAACATCAGTATAAAATTTTAAATCAAAATCATTCCTCTTTTCATTTACTAAGCCATAGTCTTCATTGCCTCTCAGGTATCTGAAAATTCTCTTGATTGCTATCATATGGTTTTCTTTGGGATCTACAGAAAATCTTGCAACTATTCCTACTGCATGTGCTATATCTATCATGCTCTGAACAACATATTGTATCTTTCCAATCATAGATCGGTAAAGTGTCTCATCAATAGATGTAGATTTATCATTCTTTGATAGTATACAATTAGTGGTCATAGGAGTACTCACAGGTTTAGAATCCTCCATTCCAAATTTCTTCAAGATTTCCTTTATGTACTTGGATTGAGTAATGAAATCTCATCTTTCATTTGTAGTATTTGTAACCTATAAAATACTTTATCTCACTAATTAATGACATCTCAAATTCTTTGCACATTTCATTTCCAAAGTTCTTGCATAGAGAATCATTTCAACAAAAAATAATATCATCAACAAATATGGCTGAGATCAGTATTCCATTGTCCTCATCATTCTTCATGTACATATTGTTGTTTTCACTTGTCCTTATAAATCCAATCTTAATTAAGTAAGAGTGCAGTCTCTCATACCATGCTCTAGGTGCTTGTTTCAGACCATATAAAGATATGTTCAATTTACATACCTGATCTTTACTCTTGTCTTCAACAAATCCTTCGGGCTGTTTAATATAAACTTCTTCCTCTAGTATACCATTCAAAAATGCAGATTTAACATCCATTTTATATACCTTGAAATTTTTGAAAGAAACATATGCCAACAATGTTCTTACTCCCTCAAGTCTAGCCACAGGTGCAAAATTCTCGCCATAATCTATTCCTTCTTCTTGAGCACAACCTTTGCAAACTAGTCTTGCTTTGTTCCGAATGACCTCACCTTTTTCATTTAGCTTGTTTCTGAAAATCCACTTTGTACCGATTACATTTTTGTCCTTCGGTCTTGGGACCAATGTCGAAGTTTCATTCTTCTTGATTTGATCAATCTCTTCTGTCATAGCATTTACCCAATCTTCATTGTTAAATGCCTCTTTTACTATTCTCGGTTCAAATTCAGATATCAAACATGTGTTATGTCTCAATTTGTTCCTTGTCATCACTGGATCATCCTTATCTCCTATAATCTGACTTGATGCATGATTTCTTCTGACATATTTGGCTAATATAGGCTCAGTAGGCTTTGTATGATCTTCTTCATCACTTGGTAACTAGACATTATCTTCATTTTCTTCAGCAACTTTCTCGGTAGGACTTCTCGGTTGAACATAAACAAATTCTTCATAATTTTTTTGGTTCTTTGGAATTTCCTTCATCATTTATTTCTGCAAATTCATCAATTTTCACATTTGCACTTTCTACTATTTTGTTAGATGATTTGATCAGACATTTAAATGCTTTACTTCTAGAAGAATAACCAAGAAATGTTCCTTCTTCACTTTTCTGATCAAACTTTCCATTTATGTCATCTTTGTGAACATAACATCTACTTCCAAAGATTTTAAAATAACTTACATTAGGTTTCCTGTCATACCAGATTTCATATGGTGTCTTCATAGTTCCTTTCTTCAGTTGTACTTGATTCAGCGTGTAAACTGCAGTGCTGATTGCTTCTCTCCAAAATGTTTGAAGTACCCTCTTTTCTATCATCAAGGTTCTGGCACAATCCATAATTGATCTGTTTCTTCTCTCAGCTATCCCATTTTGCTATGGAGTTCTCAGTGCAGAGACTTGTCTTTTTATACCATGATCATTGCAAAATAAGTTAAATTCATCAGAGGTGACCTCTCCTCCTCTATCAGATCTAAGACATTTCAGTTGTCTTCCTGTTTCATTTTCAACTCTTGTCTTGTACCATTTAAACATTTGAAAAGATTCTGATTTTTCTTTTAAAAACATAACTGACATCATCCTTGATTAATCATCCACAAATAATATGAAATATTTATCACCATAATAACTCTAAACTTTCATGGGATCACATAGATTAGTGTGTACTAGATCTAAAATTCCTTTAGAAGTGTAGGACTTACTTGTAAAGCTTTATCTTGTCATCTTACCCATCTGGCATCCTCGGCACATAGCATTCTTAGGTTTTTCCAGGCTTGGTAGACCTCTTACTCGGTGCTTCTTACTTATTTTGATCAGATTATCAAAATTTACATGACAAAACCTTTAATGCCATAACCAAGTATCTTCTATTTTTGCATATAGACATTTGTTCCAAGTTGAGTCAAGCTGAAATGTATTACCTTTTGTTTGTGTCCCGATAGCGGCCAACTTTCCATGTTTGTCATGAACTTTGACACATCCCTTCTGGAATTTTATTCGGTATCCTGTATTGTTTAGCTGTGCTACACTCAACAAATTGTATTTCAAACCTTCAACCCAGTATACATCATCACATTTAGCATTGTCAAGAAGTGTTATAGATCCTTTACCTTTCACCGGACATGGTGCATCATTACCAAATCTTACATATCCTCCATCATAGTCTTCTAATTTAACAAAGTTGTGTTTATCACCTGTCATGTGATGTGAGCATCCACTGTCTATGATCCAAGAATCATTATTATTTATGTGAGATATTAGGGCTTTTTCTTCATACCTTTCTTCATTTGATCCATCTTTAATAGCCACATAAACAACTTCCTTTGTATCAGTTTCATCAGATTTATCATCGTTGGATTCCTCATCAGCTACTAGGCATGTCTTTCTATCTCTCCTTCTGAAGTCTCAGTGTCCTCTGTATTGGTTGTCTTTCAGTCTGTTATCTCGGTATTCTATCTTTTCACTAGATTCTTTGTTAGGGTAGTTAGAAGCCATATGTCCTATTTTATAACAATTGAAACATTTTAAAGGTAGCTTTCCTTTATACTTACCTTTTCCTCTTGGTAACCTCTTGGCTAATAATGCTTCAAACTCTTCTTGCTTTTTGATTTCTTCATATAGTTTGTGTACCTCTTCCATGTTTTTGTGAAATATTTCAATTGCTCCACTATGATTCCCTTCAGAATACTTATTCATTCTATCAGTATAGTCATCAGATTCACCAATATGAAAAGAACTGAATGCAGATTTTATTTTATTTACCACAGACCCGCTGTTATCAAAATTACTCAATTCAAATGCATGTAGCTTATCGATAGTGGCATCCAAAGAAATTGGCATGTTAGGTACAAACCTCAATTCATTGATTGCAGAGACTCAAATGGCATAAGAAGGTAGAAGGGTTCTCAATAACTTACTTGTTACATCCTTTTCTTCAATAGTTCCTCCTGCTCCTTTAATTTGATTGACAATTTCCTTTAACCTTGTACGATATTGTGTTATGTTCTCACCTTCATTTATTCTTATGGATTATAGTTGTCCTCTTAGACTATCTACTTTTTCTCTTTGAACATGTTCATCACTGCCATACACAGATATGAGCTTGGTCCATATTGCTTTTGCATCATTACATCCTTCTAGATCGTTAAACTCTGAGTCGGTCAATGTTGATGTTATTTCAATCATAACTTGAATATGTTCTTGATTTGCCTTTATCTCTTCCAAGGTCATCAGGTTGGTGCTTGGTGGTATGTAATAATTCTCCAAATAATATGTTGCATATTCTCCAATTCCTGATAAGTGCAGCTTCATCCTTTTCTGCCATGTGGAGAAACTTGACTTGTTCAACTTTGGTGCATCCCTTTTATACATCTTTGGATCTTTGCCTCAAGTACCTTTTAAACTTTTCTTCCAAAGTCCAAAGCTCTGATACCAATTGTAAAGTTATGATACCAATAGTTAATAAGATGAGCGAGGGGGGGGGGGGGTGGTGAATCATACAAACTACAAACTTAATCTTCCATAAAATCAATAGATTCAACCTTGGTAACTTATACTTCAGCAATATAACCAAAAAACTGCTAAAAATGCTAACTCATAAACACATAATCATCATAACACATTTAACACTAGATTTAACGTGGAAACCCAAATAGGGAAAAACCACTATGGGATTTCAGACCCTCTAAGAAATATACCCTTCTAGAGTATGCCCAGTTAAAAGCAAATCCTGTTAAAGATTACAAACACATTGCTAGATATGACCCGGTTAAGGGATTTCCCTCAGATACGTTAGGATCTTCACTTAGTTAGAAGTGACCTTGTCAAAGTATTTCAAACACTCATTTAGAATGTTACCTTGCTAGAGGATTTACAAATAAGACTGTTAGGTCCACTCGGTTAAGAGATTTTCTCTCACTTTACAAAATAACAGTAATAAAAATATATTTGCAACTTCACATCTAAAATGCTAAAGCAGATTCTTATTTGCTCAAAACAATCTTATTATAAGACTTATATATTCCCTTGATAGGCTTCCTGGGCTTCTCAATCTGTTCTTCAATCAAATCTTCAAGCTTCTGAGCTCGGTAAACATTCATGTAGCATCACTGTACATACATTGTTTATCAATAATTCCTTATTTATAAATAATTTCTAACCGCTTAATCTCCTTGACGACATTTCCCATGATCAATCTTAGCCATCAAATATTCAATCTTGAATAGGCTCAATGTATCCTTTGATCTAAAAAATGTTTTACCTCAACTTGGAACTTGCATTCCTTCCTAGGAACTTGTGCTACGTTATTGCGGTTCAATCTATGTTGTAGATCTTCCTCCTATATTTTCATTGCCGTAGATTCTTAACAAACTTCTTGCGTGGCATACCAATCATTTATTCATCTCCAGCTCATCAGCTTCCTTCATTAAATAACACTTTCATTCCTTCAATGTTGTCTGTCATAACTCGGTTGCAACTCAATAAATACTAAACTTTACTTGGTAGACATTCCGCCTTCATTAACTGATATCAATAACCTTAGGGTTTACCAACTTGGTTCTTTTCTCGGTGACATAGTATAGTATTAACCTTACAATCAACAACATATGTAGGATATCAAAACAATCAAAATAACATGATCTCATCATTGTCTAACTCGGTAATAGTTGCCCATTGAATAACTTATTTCTCCCCTTTATTCATCACATTCATTCTGTGTCTTTTACCGACATCTTAATTCTCATCAACACATACTTCTCAAGATATGGAAACTTCATATTGAATCAGAACATCAATCTCTTGACATCAATGACAAAATAATATTATTAAGATAGTAATCATCCTTCTTTAGTTATATCAACAATCTCCAACAACATTCTCAATATCCTTATTGAAATGCTAACAATCTCCTTTCTATTGTAATGCCAACACCAGCCACCTTTGGTGATCACAAAATAATGGGCCATGGTAATAGTTGGGAAAATAGTCCCTTTACCCCTATTTGTCAGCTCTACCTATTGTACACCTCCAATTTGCCTAAAGATTTTTGCAATTCCTGTCTTCGGTGGGACTTGATAGGGAAATAAGTATGGAGTCCCCCTGAAACCATATACTTTGAAAACTGTAGAAATAGGGTACAAATACG
Organism: Cryptomeria japonica; assembly: GCF_030272615.1. NCBI lineage: Eukaryota > Viridiplantae > Streptophyta > Pinopsida > Cupressales > Cupressaceae > Cryptomeria > Cryptomeria japonica. Next base: position 61,514,153 of record NC_081413.1, on the reverse strand, counting down.
TATCTCCCCAATTATGAACAATCTTAATACCCTCAACAAACTCTTTGGGTTTGAGGAATTCTAAGAGAGCCTTAGGCATCCTAGGGTTTTCTGTGCACAAAAGAATCCTAATCTTAGATGCAAAGCATTTGTCAAACTTTAAATAGCTAGCATCCTCTCTATCCCAGGAAAAAATAGTACTCCAAAGTTTTTGATTAAGTAAAAACAATTTTTAAGGGACTCAAAACCCGACTACAATACGAAAGATGAGCATGCAAGAGATGAAAAAAATAGCTACAAAAGACCAGCACAAAAACTAGTAGCTAAGAAAAAGATAGCAAGAAGCCAACAAGAAGTTGGCCCCAAACCCAGCATTATAAATCAATTAAAATTTTAGTAGACTCCTCAGCATTCTGAACCAAGAACATCATTGCCTTGGTCGTTTCCCTCAGATCTTTTCTCTCCTGTCTTAGCTAGCTATCTTTCTTTTTAGTCTCCATCTCAGTAGTGTTCTGCCTTGTTCTGCGCCTGGAAATCTGATAGGTGGAGCTGGAAGTTGGTACATATTCAATAATTACCAGGTTCTTATCCTATTTTTTCCTTTCCAAATGATCCACCAAAGCATTCATATTCTATGATGAAACTTTTAGGACCTGGAGACTATGGTTCATGAAGCTTTTCAGAGCCTTCTTGGTGTGGGTAACCTGGGTATTGATGTTGTCTTTATCCTCCTCAGCCTATTCTTTCAAAATTATGATGACATCCTCCAGGTGTTTCAAATCCCCTTTAATCAAGTCTTTTTCTAGCCAATCCTCCATCTCGATTTCCTCCTCAACTTCATTGGTTTCCGTCTCATCATTCCTTTTCCCAGAATTTGTATCCTTAATCAGCTTATTTATCTTGTTTTCCAAATCCCTCTGCTTACTTTGCATACTAGTAATGTTGTCGACAACCCATTTCTGGAAGTTGAAGGACTCTAGAGTAAAGTTGCGGGCAGTATTCAAGATAGTATTCACAGAATCCCTACCCTATTCAGTGCCCACAGAGTTAGGATTGTCATCCTCCTTAGAATTCAGAGCAACATTGCTACTGTCCAAACCCATAGGGTTAGAGTGAGCGTTTTCAGAGTTACCCCCTTCATCCTCTTTACCAACGTTCTCATCCTTCTCATTCTCCATTTCTATTTCAATATCCTTCCCCTTTTCCTCCTCCACATCATAGTGCACCTCCATTTCCACATTATCTATATCAACTCTCCTTTTTTTGTGGGTAGGGGCATTAGGTTGATCCTCATCTGAGTCAAAATCTTTGCAACTCTCAAAGATATAAGCATTGGTGATCAGGGGATCATCTTTGGTAGCCCTAGCCTTATCCTTCAGATGTTCATAAATGAGCAATATGAGACCCTAATGGGCTATAGGGTAAGAGTTAGGTTTTTTAGCATGAACAGCTAGACTCTCATTCAGAGAGGACACTAAATAAAAAGGAAGGGATATTTTAGCCCCATGATGGAAGTGGTTAAGAATTGCAAAGTGATAGTTATAGATTTTAGTAAATCTACCGTCAATAGTGAGATACTCCATTAAAACCCTTAAAACTTTTTGCCAAAAGGGCTTTACCTGCTGGGGAATGTAGTAGGATATGTTGTCTTTCTTCACAAGTTTTCCCTTCTCATCCTCCAATTTCAGGAAGTTTTTGAATGCTTCAGCTGCATACTTCTAGTCTCTATAGAATTTAGTACCCTCCTTCTGAAGACCCATGACCTCTGCGACCAGGTTCTCATCAATTTGCCATATCTCCCCGAACAAGGTGACTTTGTTGTTATTCCAGCCTCTTGCAAAACCATGTGACATAGCATTTTTGCTTTCATGAAGCTTTTCCATATAGTCAATAAAGCCATATCTGTGAAGCCTTCTCCAAACTTTTCATTCACTCTTCTAGTTTTCACATCCTGGGGGCTCATTCCTATTTAAATTACCAACCATTTTGAGCTCCAAGTAGAAATACCCACATCTATAATTCACAGTCCGTAGATGAAACCCCAAATGCTTGTAAATTCTGGAATTACAAAACAAAGACTCTTTCATTCTTTTTAAGCTTATGTTTATGGCCGCACAAACCCAACATTGATTATTATAATCTTCCTCACGCATATGATCATAGAAATGATGCCAAAAAGCACTCATTAACTGATAGTTAATCCGCCCCCAAAATCTGTCTTTGGAATCCATTCCCCAAAATATAATCATGACTTTAACTTAACCCATTGATATGATCAAAATATAATTGCTCTTTAACATCCCTTTTACAATGAGTTTCTCCAATATATTTAACATCATTCTCTCAATTGACCCCTTCATTAGCTAAGAGATCCACTACCTTATTGCCTTCTCTTACAGTATGAGTTATGCTAATACTAACATAGTTATTTAACAAATTTTTAGAACTTTTAACTAAGTTAGTAATATTCCAAGAGACAGATCTTGTACCTTTGAGGGCTTGGATGATGATTAAGGAGTCCCCTTCGAGCCAAATTTTTTTAAATTTGAATCCCTGAGCCAGTTGGAGGCTTTTTAGCATGGCCAAAGCTTTAGCCACATGATTATTTTGGACCCCAAAAGGAGAAGAAAAAGTAGCAATGCAGACTCCTTGAGCATTTCTGAATACTCCTCCACCACCAGACTTCCCATGGTTGCCCTTAGCCACCCCATCAAAATTCACCTTTATCTAATCATGATTAGGAAAGCACCAAACAATATTATCTCTTCTTTTCTTATTGTCAGATTTGCAGACTTTATGTATTAGGTTCCATTCAGTGAGGATATCTTTTTCCATATCATTCATATCAGTAACAAACCATTGCTTATTATTCTTATGAGGAATATTGATGTTCTCTTTTATAGCCCTACAGATTTTTTCAAAAACCACCTAAGGGTTACACTTAGCTTTCCTAAATATTCTACTATTTCTTTCTTTCCAAATGCCCTAGCAAATCATGGGGAGGGTCAATGACCAAAGGTTCTTGATAAGCTGACATTTGGTGGTGAAATTCCATTGCCAGCTAATATCCTTGATACTCTTATTCATAACCCAATTAACTTTCCATTTCTCCCACATCTTACACCAAATTTCCCAGGTAAAGGAGTAGTGAAAAAAAAGATGATCAACTGATTCTTCCTCTTTCTGGCATAGCTCGCATCTATTAGGGAATTTAAAACCTCTTCAGACCAAATTGTCAAGAGTAAGGGTACTATAATGAGAAGCAAGCCAAAATAAAATATTGACTTTAGGGATTAGAATGATGTTACAAACTTTACTCCAAATGGGATTACTGGTCTGAGAAAAAGTGTTTTTGTAGGTAGAAGCAACCATAAATTCACCTCTAGGAATACTTTTCCAGAGAAAAAAATCATCATAGTCTTTGTTAAGGGAAAAGGATAGCAACTCCTTCTAGAGTAAGGAAAATCTAGAATGTATAACATCAAGCCTCACCCATTTGTCCTCCTTGCAGTAGTCACACACCATTAGCCCAAACATCCTTTTACATTCCTCAATAAATTGACTATTTCCTTGATCAAAAAGAGCTTCATTATTCATCCAAGGGTCCTCCCAAAACCTTATTTTGTCACCTTTTCCAAGGACCCATCCAGGTCCAGCTTTGGCCACTTTTTTGGATTTGATAATACCATTCCAAATGAAGGATCCAACAGGAATGTCTTCAGAATTAAGGAGCCCCTGGATTGGCTGATTCTGAATATATTTATCAAACCATATTTGATTCCAATCTTTCTTGGTATCATAAGCTCTCCATAATTGTTTTGCTAGAAGAGCTTTGTTAAATGTTTTTAGAGCTTTAATCCCCAACCCTCCTTTGTTCTTTGGTCTACAAACTTTGTCCCAAGAAACCAAGGATATCCTCTTTTTTTCTTCAACTCCTAACCATAGAAGTCTCTTCTGGATTCTTTCCAATGCTTCAGCAAATTTAGTGGGGATACCAAATAAGCTGAGGGCATAAACAGGGAGGTTCTGGAGTGTAGCTTGAAGGAGCAATTTCCCAGCCTGAGATAAAATGGAACCTTTCCACCTAGCTAGTTTTTTGTTGAGTTTATCAATAAGCATGTTCCAAAAGGAATTTGGGGGAATTAAACCCAAGGGAAGACCCAGATAGGTGGAAGGGAGCATGTCCACCTTGCAACCAATAATTTTAGCAATTTTATGTTGCCTTATGACTGGAGTATTCATGAAGTATATAGCTGATTTGTCCCAATTGACTTGCTGACCAGTAGCCAAAGCATAGGAATTAAGAGAAGTTTTGAAGGCCTTAGCCTCCCTAACAGAAGAATATCCCATGAGGATAGTATCATCAACAAACTGTTGATGAGAACAAAAAAAATTAGCAGAGGAAGGTTGAAGACCTTTGATGATTTTACTCAATTTCAAATTATGTATCAATCTGCTCATGCTCTCAGCCAAAATGGGGAAGAGAATAGGAGATATGGGATCTCCTTGTCTGAGCCCCCCTGAAAATTTAAAGAATTTTGTGGGAGATCCATTAATTAGAATGGAAAACATAGGAGTGGTGATTAGCTCTCTAATAATTTTGGTTATCTTCTCATCAAATCCAAAAGTCTCCATGATTCTGAAAAAAAACATGCCAATCCACTCTATCATAAGCCTTCGCCAAATCCAACTTTATCAGGAAACCTCCTTTTTTAGCGACATTGAGGGAATGAATGTTCCCATGCACAAGAATGATAGAGTCCAATATCTGCCTACCAGGAACAAAACCTTTCTGCTCCTCAGAGATGATGAAGGGAAGAACAACCAAAATTCTAGTGGTCAAAACTTTGGATATGATCTTATAGAAAGAGTTACATAGACTTATTGGCCTAAATTTTCCCATAGAATCCGCCCCAACAACTTTAGGGATTAGGGCAATAAACGTGGAGTTGAGTTACTTGAGGATTCTTCTAGATCCAAAAAATTATTTGACCGCATTAACCATGTCTTCTCCCACAATATGTTGGAATTCCTAGAAGAAAAACATAGGGAAGCCATCAAGACCTAGAGCTTTATCCCCTTGAAACGAAAACACAACTTTTTTAATTTCTCCAGCAGATGGGATAACAGAGAGGGCCTTATTCTGAATAGGATTGATGATCTTAGGAATGATATTAACCAAATTGTGTTGATGGGTATGATCAATGTCCTTGTTACTAGTGAGGAGCTGATTGAAGAAACTGACAGCTTCATCCCTAATTTCATCCTTATTAAAAAGAGTTTTGTCCTCTACAATAAGTCTAGAAATTCTATTCATAGCTTTATGTTTTAAAGAAGTCATGTGGAAAAATTTAGTGTTTTTGTCCCCAGCCTCCAGCCAAATCACCTTGGATCTCTACCTCCAATTGATTTCCTCCCTAGAAATAATGTTGTGGAGTTTGACTAGAACATCATCTTCCATGGGTTTGGAATACTTTTAATAGCCATCTTTTTGTATTGAATTTTGGATCTGATCAAGATCCTCCTTTAACTTTTTCTTTGAATCAAAAATATCACCAAAGACCACCTTGTTCCATATCTTAATATTGACTTTGATATTTTTAAGCTTTAGTACTCCAAATTTGAATAGGCATCTCTTCCTTATCTTTCACCTTGACCAAATCCATTTCTTTTGCAAAATAATCAACACCCTTGAACAAAAACATGTGCATTAGAAGAGAATACCATCTAAATGGTTTGTCCACCTTACCATTTTTTATCCCTACCAGCCCTGCATGAGTTGCATCAGTGAGTTAAGGTGCATAGTCAAATGTTATTGCTAGAGAGGGGTTTAGAATCTATGCAATCATCAACATATAATGGGTTGGCATGTTTTTCTCAGCATCTTCTCCAAAAATCTGACAAAGTGCCCAATACATTCCCTTAGCTCTTAAAGTAAATAAATTCAGGGAGAAAGGTTCCATGGTGTTGGGGCCTACAATAGTTAGCCCTCCTCTCTTAACAAAAAAAATCTTTTAGTGGGCCACTCCTAAGGTGATCCCTTTGTGCATTATAAACCTAGGCCAGGATTCAAAATCAATAGGCTCTAACAAATTTGAAGCCTCACTATGCTTAAACACTCTTTTGAATTCATCATCATTAATTTCAATCAGGGTTGATCCCTTCACATTCCCGATACATCTAGCTATAGGGTCATAATTTTGTGCAATCAGAGTCAACAAATCTGCATCCATGAAAACCCCAGGGACTATAAGCTTCCCCACATCCAATTCCCATATACTATTTAAAGGGGAAAGGGAATTTCTCTGACCAAAACCTACCTTGAACAGTCCTAAACATGACATCCCTATTTGTGGATCCCTTAACCAATTACCTTTGTCATATAGGCCATCCCCAATTCTTAAACGAGGGTTCTTCGACACCAATTCTTTTGCTTTGGCCCCGACATTGGCAGACATAATTAGTTGTTCCCAAAAGTCATCACATATATTCCTATCTTGGTAGTTTACCTTTCCTGTTAACTCCCTTCTTGGAACCATCCCATTAATGCAATTATATCAATTGAGATTTGCATAGAACTCTAATGATACAATTCACATAGCAACACCGATTCTCAGACTGCAACTAGCAAGGAAAACACAGAAAAAACCTAGTTATTTGCCTGAAGAAACCCGCTCTTCACCAAATCCTCTGCAACAAACTTGTCGAAATGGTACCAATATTGAATTGATGTGGATATTAATATGGCAAGTTGGCATTGAATTGAGAAATTAATCCCACATGCTTCGACCATCACCTCAGAATTGAATTCGTAAATCGAATTCAAAAATAGGCTCCAACGAACCACAAGTTCTCTGAGTCTTTCTCTGTTTTAGTTGCTTTGCCATTTCATAGAGTTTAAAACCCCTGTAGCTTTTCTTTCATGAAGAAACAATGATCGTAGGATCCTTGGAACTTGCACTACCTTTATTCCTTGCAGTCCCTCTGCATTAGTGACGGGCCCTACCTTCTTTTCACTATTTCGCGAACACTAAACCTTGCACACTTTCACCACATGAAACAACGCTGGCCATCAGATCATCATCTACTTGCTTGATCTTTACTTCCTACAATGACCGCTAGTCTTCTTAACTAACCACACTTAAACATGATGGCTAAAGGTTTTCACTATTTTGCGAAGACATAAATTGCAGGCATCTTCGGGCTACAAAACAACGACAACTGTTGGATCCACCCCAAGATGTACAACATTTAACACATTCAAACCTTCAAAGTGGGTCCCCAGCTCAGAAACCACTTGCCTTTGTTTCATCATTGTGGCAGTCGGCTATTTGCTTAGATAATTCCATCGGGTTCCATTCTAAAGCCGCCATGTGTTTCTCTTACGAGTCACCAATTCCTTCCATGAAGCAATCCATCTATACTGCAACGTCATTTCGCTATTTCATGAACATTAAACCTTCGCTTGACTTGAGGTTGCAAATCCACGACAACCGTCCAATTAACTCCTACTTAATCGGTTTTTAAAACTATGACCTGCCTATCCTTTGGGCCCATAGAAATTTTCGCTACTTCACGGACCTTAAATCTCAGGCAACTCCTTTTCATGAAGCAATGACCACTGTTAGATCTTAGAAACCTGCTCATCTGTTACCCTTTCCGTGGTCACCTTGCCTAGGCCCTCCACCTTTTCGCTACTTCGTAAAAGGTAAAACACATGCATCTTTTGGCTAGTGAATCAACGGCAGCCGTTGATCTCTTCTAAATTGATCATCCTTTATCCAATGGAACTACTTGCCTCTGGGACCCGCCAAGTCTTTCGCTACTTCATGAAAGGTAAATCACACACATCTTGGGCTAGTGAAGCAATGCTCACCATTGGATCAAATATGAGATGCATTCTTTTAACCTGATGAGCAATCCTCTGGTCGGGCCCGCTTACCCTTTTCACCACTTCACGAAGACATAAACCATGGGCTTCTTCTCTCAGTGAACTAACACACACTGCAAAATGAGCTTTAACTTGCATGATAGTTAAGAAGCCCAACCAAATTAAAACAATACATAGGCAAAGGCGTAATATTTGAAGACTTTAAAAAGACCGCCTAGGTAAAACCTATGGGGGGGACACTTTTCATGATAAACTGACCCTTCCTTAAGTGGAAAAAGTAATGCAGGAATAAAATGCGAGGGTTTTCAAACATATGAAGGGTTAAATATTTACAAAAACCTTAAAATCCTCTTTTGACCAAAAAACATAGAGGCAACAAGGCCATGCTAGGCACATTTTTGCAGTATTTTAGCCAACTATGGGATTAGAATACCCAATTTTCAAAACAGTGATAACACATCCCTAACTTCAACTTTAGCTGCTAGGGGCTGCTCTATCGGTTGAATAGTAGGTGTTGGTTGATCTTCTGTTATAGCAACAAAAACCCATCCATTGTCTGTCAGATCCTCATCAGAATCATCAGTCACTCCTTCATCAGCAAGATAACAAGATTTATCTTTATTCTTCTTAAATCTGTATCTCTGATATTCAGGGTTAGGCTTGTATGTTCTCCTAGCTTCTTCTCTTAGTCTAGCATGTCTATCAGGGCATCTAGAAGCCATATGACCAATCTTATTATAGTTAAAGCATTTAAAGGGTGCTTTACCTTCATACTTACTTCCAACTGGACCTTTAGGCATTTTTCTTGCAAATAGTGCTTCAAGTTCTTTAAGTTCTTCATTTTCTCTCCTGCTTTCCTCAAGTTCTTTTGCATAAAAGGCTTTCCAATCAGACTTGTCAAATGATGGTGCAGATGATGTTGATGCCTTAAAAGCTAAATCTGCCTTTATAGTAGCAACATGACCAAATTCCTCAATTTCAAAAGCTAAAAGTTTTCCAATCAATGTATCCCTAGTTACTGATGTATTAGGCATTGTTCTTAACTCATTTATAGCAGTAACCTTCATTTTATATGCCAGTGGCAATCCTCTTAAAACTTTTGAAACAATTTCATCTTCACTTAAGGTTCCTCCACAACATTTAATACCCAAAACAATTTCATTAACTCTTTCCATAAAACCAGAAATCCTTTCATCTTCTTCCATTTTTAGATTTTCATACCTATCCGAGAAGCTTTCAATTTTTTCAATTTTGACTATGGAATCTCCTTCATTCAATGTTTCCAAATGATCCCAAATATCTTTAGCAGTTGATCTATCCGATAATCCCATGATTTGCTGATCTGTTAATGCACTCAAAAGCGCTTCTCTTGCTTTGCAATCATTTTCTTCATCTTTAGCCAAGTTTTGTGGATTAGGATGACTGGTTGTAGGAGTTGTATATCCATTATTTGTAACATCCCAGATGTCCTTTCCAATGCAATTCAGATGTGTCTCCATTCTGATCTTCCATATGCCATTGTTGGTTTCATCAAGTTTAGGAATGTCCTTCCTGAAATAGTTAGTAGACATTGGATCTCCTCAAGATGTTAAACTTCTATAAAAAGAGGACTAAGCTCTGATACCAATTGTTAGGTCCTAGAGACAACTAAGAGGGGGGGGGGGGGGGGGGGGGTGAATCAGTTGTCTAACAAATTCAAACCAAAAAGAATTTTACCAACTTTAACGATTAATACCGGTAAACGATTCTTTTATGTTGGTAGATAGTTTTATCAGTCAATTGTAATACCGATAATAATTAATGCATGAAACAAAAAGACAAAGTCATCCACAACTCATAACACCAATATTTGTACATGGAAACCCTGTAAGGAGAAAAACCATGGTGGGAAACCTTACCCACAATCAGATGATACTACTATAGATAGTATGTGTATACAAATGGGGTCTGCACATGCAGAAAGGCCAAGCGCCTAGAGCTCACTGTTCAAACACAATTAGGAGTCACACTGACTACAATTGGATGGTTAAATCCAATAAGGATGTACTGCTCAAATTAGCATCTTTCTATGCTGGATTCAGTACCGGTGTAGTTCTGATTGTCTTCACAAAAACCTCCTTCAACCTTCAAATGATGTGTGCATGTATAGCTCTGCTTAATCTCGCATATACCTTCACACAATTCTTTTTCACTTTCCCACTTTTGATCTTACAAATAAGATCTTACATTTATATCATAACCTAAGACCAATTTTAGTAGGTCGACTCTAAAGGATATTACAATAAAATCCATTTACAAATAAAACAATGTCCGATGCAATAACTGATTCAACATGTTGGCTTGATGCATTTACAACAATAATAAGGCATCTCCATAGTGTGTTGTGCTGATCTGGAAAAGATAAACCTGCTAGTGTATATCCTTGACCTATTTGCCGGTAACAACAAATATGTAAATACAAAATATGCCAATGACCAAAACTCCAAGACAAAGTGTCCAAATGATGTCTTCGACATAACCAGGTGTTTTCCATGCTATTCCAAGTGTTGGTGAACATTATATCCTGTCAGTGTACCAGATACTGGTGACTGTGCATAAGTCACTTGCTTGTCAGTGAATGTTGTTGATTTTTGAAAGTCCCAAAGTTGATAAGTGTTAGTAGGTGTTGACATCAATGACAAAACCATACCAAAATACCAATAGAAGAAGCTATTGTTCTATACTTTTTACAATTTTAGTAAAACATTGATTAAGCCAGAGAAGAGCATTCTTAAATACCTTTAGAACATTATTGATGCAAGGAGACTGAGTGCTAGTACCATAGATAAGGAAATGAAAGAAATATAGTTAACAAATATTTGCACCTATATCATGTGAGATGAATTCAAAAGACATTGAGGAAGCTAATAAGAAATAATTTAGAAACAAAAATAGGGTAAACAAGTTGATGATAGGCAAGGTGGAAGAGGCAAGAAAGGAGATAGAAAATATATGGAGAAAAATAATTGTGAATTATCCTTTGTATAAAGATGCATTTAAGTCTTCTCAGCGAGAAGAGAAAGAAAGTGTTTCTGATGATTAGAAGGATGAAACTCAGATTGAGGAACATCTGGAAGGTCAAGGCAACACAACTCTTGATGCTGAGACCGGTGATAATCCTCTGGTGATAGATAGTTCAACAACCCTTGAGATACAAAAGGATGATAATACACTAAGTGGCAACACCAGTGCACCAGATAAAGGGGATGAAGCAAAGAAGAAGGAACCTGAGAAAGATGAGGTAAGGGTTGCTAAGGTAGACAGGAGAAAATGATTTTTTGATCCTACAATTGACACTCTTGTAGTCACAGGGACACTACCTCAAATCTCCATTAATCTAGATGGTCCTCTTAACCTTGGACAAACGTCTCCTACCGAGAAGCTAATGCTTGTAGCAGCTTTTCATGATCAATCCAATGAGGATCTGGTAAAATCTAAGTCAAAAGATAAAAAGCTCATTTTGATGTCTGTTAATGTTTTGCAAAAGGTGGATCTGAGTGTACAGTTAGATTCTAATGATAGCCCCTTTGGTAAATTGTTATAATTGATTAATAGTGTAAATAGTAGTTTTGATTCTTTAGAGAAGAATGCTACTAAACAAGTTTTGGATAGATTCAAGGATATAAGGATGCAGACATTCCTGAAGATGATTGAAGATGATAGAGCGAGATTGAATAAAGGTCTGTAGGTTATTTCAGATGCATTAACAAAAGGTGGTAAATTGTATAAGTCTTGTCTAATTTTGCCCAAATTCATTGTAGATATAGACAAGCAAATAAGTGTTTACCAAGGCAAACTTGGTAGTATTTCATAGTCCTTTGATTCAAATGTAGCTCCTACCAGTAGTGTTGAAGGACAAATATTGGCTCTAAATGATCATATTTCAAGCCTCAATGCAGACAAGGCCAAAATTTTGAGGAGAATTGGTGAACTCTAAAACTTGATTGCCCCCCAGTTGGACACCATGTTAAGCAATAAGGTAGACTGCATTAAGGCAATGAATCAACCCATTTCTTCTAATGAGAAGGAAGTAGAGATTCATGCAATTGTATTTAGTGCATTCATTATAGTTTTGCATAACCTGAAGAGTGGGTGGGACACTCACGTAGGATCTTTGAAGACCATTTTTGATGACATCTTCAAGTATTTGTAAAGTCTCCAGCAGGTATCTCTATATATAAATTTTGGACAACACTTCATCTTCGCCATTGTTGTCAAAGGTGGAGAGAAAAGGTGAAAAATGTACACTATGGAAGAGTGTAATTATAGGCTTCATAATTATTTGTCTAAGGCAGAGCCTTAGAAATTATTTTGATCCCATGTGCAGTTCTCAACACTTAGCCATTTTTCACGAGTGTTGCCATCAATACTAAAGGGGAAGATTGTTGGTAATTGACACTCATACAATGGCTTCTGATGGTTGATTATTGGTTAGGTTTGTCATTGATGGAAACTCTTCCTGGAGATTTGATCTACTAGCCATAATTCTTCTTAACTAGAAGTAGGTGTTAATTGGTAGCCAATTAACTAGTATTGCAAGATTGGTCAGAGCAGTTTTGGTTTGGAAGTATTCTGGTGATTCCGGTGATTGTTAAATGTGTTTAGAAGTTATGTGGGACTTATAAGAAGTGTGTATTCATATGTTTTTGTTCCGATGCTAAGTTTTGATTTGGATCCAAGCCAACTTGTAGTGACACGTTACATATTTTCATATCTTTGGAAGCCGACTTGTAAAAGATTTCTTTTGGTGTGTGTGGATATATAAGATCAGTTTGGCTAATAGTTTTTGGTGTGTAGTATATTGGGTGATATATTTTGTGTCGATTGAGTGCAGTTTCACTTCCACACTTTTGATCTTTGTTGATCCAGTAAGGAGAATAGAGAAGAGTAGGGCAGAAAAATAGTTTGAAGACAATGGATCATCTACACTTAACTTGAATTCATCCAAGAATATATTGATGCTACTTTATATTTTAGTCACTATAATTCATCTTTGTATATGTTTTGTAAGGCAGTGATCCTTCTGGGGTTGTAGCCCTTATTGTATCTAAGCAGTGAGCTCTAGGAAGTGTGCCTGAATGCTTGTGAATTCTCATTTTGTAATATTGTTTTACTACTAACCATAGTGGAATAATATTGTGGGTTAAAATCCCATTGTGGTTTTTCCCATTTGGATTTCCACATTAAAATCTTGGTTTTATGATCTTGTGGTTGATTGCTTTGTGTTTATGCATTTTAGTTTCATGTTTATGCTTCTGATGGTTTAAGAATAAAGAAGAAGATTTGTTTACCAGTAGATCATTGATTCACCCCCCTCTTAATGATCCTTGATTCCAACAATTGGAGTTTCATGAATCATGCATGGGATGATTGGGCTGACATAGAGACATCATTTTATCATCGATTTCATGATCTGATTTTTTTTTGGTGATCCAGTCAAGCCAACTCATGATTACACATTACATTAATAGGTCAACTTGATAAATGACTATTTTGTGATTGCGGATATGTTAGATTCAATGACAGTCCCAAACGCACTAAGAGCGGGGGTGAATTAGTGTCTAACCGGTTAGAAAAATATTTGAACTTATTTATAACTTTGCAACCCAAAACAGTGTATCGGTAAATAAGAATTAATGCAGTAAACACAAATAATAGAGACAACATAGAAACACACCATAACACAAGATATTTAACAAGGAAACCCGCTGTGGGAAAAACCTCGGTGCGATTTGTGCCCCACAATATTTACTTACTGGCTAATGAATAAATACTACTTACAATAAGGGGCTTGCACATGCAAGGAGGCCAACAACCTAGAACTCACTGCTCAAAAAAGAGTCACACTGACTAAAAAATGGATTAATAAATCTAATACAATGTACTGCTCAGAACAACATCTCTCATACCGGGTACACTACCGGTTTAAGCTCAGTCTATAACCAAAACCTTCATTGTCAACTATATCACCTTGTACAATAAAATGTCTCACTCTCTATTCCTCTCTCTGTCATATCAAAATCACCTATAAGATCTCATACATATGTGAGTCTTTTACAATATACCATGTTGGCTTACAAAAGGTAATTACATTTACAAAACAAAACTTTATCCCATGTCGGCTGGAGTGTCGGTATACTTTGTTGTCGATGTAATTTGAATGTCGGTGAAGTGCTTGTCAGTGCTGGTGTCTATCGGTGTATAAAGTTTGTGATGTCGGGCATGTAGAAACCAATTGCCGGTGAGTTTCCAGTTGGTTTCTATCAATGACAACTTCAACTTCTCATAAGAGTGTAGAATGGCAACAATCTCCCCCTTTGGCATTGATGGCAACACTCGTGAGAAAAATAAAAAACTGTTATCCCAAAACTAAAATCCAAAAAGATGTGCTCCCCCTGAGCAAGTGATCTCCCTTGTACATGCATTTTTCTCTCCACTACTCCCCCTTTGACATCAATGACAAAGGATGTCATGAATAATCAAAAGAGTACAAAAATGATACCTCAAAGTTTGTAACCAGTTGGTTACAATCTGAAAAATGTACGACAAAATTATATTCAGACTCTACATAAACTTGTTGCTGTCAGTAAGAGTTACCTCTATCTGTTGGATCATAACAGTGAGATAGTGCATTTGCTGCTCCGATGATCACTCTCCTTGAACTATTGTCTTAGATAATTTAACTCTCTGAGTAATTAGATTATCCAACCTTAGACCAAGTTTATCCTTTAGTTCTCAGGCATTAGACCTTATTCTTGCCTTCTCTTTCTCAATTTTTTCTAACTTCTCCTCAAAAATTGCCATTTCCTGCTCAAAAACTGATATAAGTCCAGATGAACCTATTATATTATCCACAATTTCGTCAATTTCCTTTTGTGTCTTTTTGATCTCCTCATGAATGTCCTCAGTCAAACAATGAGGTTTACATGCTTCCTTATATAACTCCTTATACTCCAAAATTGTAGAATTGAGTACCGGGAAAAGTGTATCCACATGATCGGTACATTTCTTTATGGTGTTTTCAAAGAACATATTTTTATCTTTTTCAACTCTCTCCTTTATGGTATCCTCATTCACCTTATCTATGGTTATTACATTATCAACAATGAATTTGGACAATGTATCCAATTTCCCTAAAGAATCATTAATGTGATATATCTTTTAACTAGGTGCAATCATCTTTAGAATAGGTAATATGTTATAAATTGCCTTAAATGCTAAGGAATTGCAATTAGTAATCCTTTTAATTGAATACAAAAATACCTCTATGATATTAGTGGGTCTGAATTCACCTATAGATGTGCTTGGTTCTACTGTAGGTTTCTTCTCAACATATGTCTGACCAATCACCTTCAGTATATCCTCTTTACTTCCATTAGATGCATCCATTTTCCTTGTATTTTCTTTTGGTGGATATGTCTATGTCTGCACCTCTACCTTTAATGGTTTCTCAGTTTATTAGGCTTCTCTACAACTACCGGTGTTACAGATTCAACATGAACCTCTACCTCAGATTGTTTCTCTATCACTGCTGGTTTCTCATATTTTTTGTGGCCCTGTGCCAGTTGTCTTATCCTCGGCTTGTTTCCCAGTCTTATATTTCTTGAGAGTGTACATTTTGTGCCAGTTTCTTAAAAATATTGCTATCCTCAACACTATCTACCATAACCTCTATAGTATTTTTGTCCACACCAATGTTTACGTCCTAAGTATCTACATTCATTGTAAAGAGTATCTCTGACTCAGGGATAGTATTATCATGTGTTATACCTTCGATAGCTATATCTGGTGGATTATCTGTATGAACCGGTGATGAAGGTGCTAAAGGAGGGGTGTCCTAGGTTGGTGGAGGGATGTTATCTATTATTTTTATAGAAGGTACACCACCTACTTTACCTTTTCCCTTATCCTTTTGATATACTTTGAATGTTTTCTCCATTTTAGGTCTGCTTCTTTCCTCTTGTTTTTCCTTCTCTACAAAGAATATGTCCCATTTATTTGCAGTCTCATTTGCAATTTCTTTTACCCTTCCAACCATTAGGCTCACTTGTTGGTGACCACTAACAAATACTGACCGGTTTGCTTTAGAAATAAGCTCATCTATCTCTTCTTTAGAATTTACCGGATGTACAGCTAAGAGTGCTTCAACTTACTTCTTGTCCAGTTCCATTACAGATAGGCTTTTGGCTTCTAATCTCATGTATAAGTCATTTGGTAATTCATGAATTACTTCTATCAATACTTTCTTGTAAATATCTAAATGCAAAACAAAGCTTTCTTCAATCGTTTATTTGTCAGAATCATTTGAAGAATTATACCATTTATTTACATTAGATAGATTACCTTCCTATGTAATCTCATTTAGTAGATCATCCAGTGTGGGGGTAACCAGTATCTATCTCTTCTTAGGTGTAAGCTTCTTCTTTGGTTCCCTACCTGCTTGTTGTTTCTTCCTTAGTGTTTTGGTTTTCTTAGGTGAAGTAGACGGTACTGGTGAGGGTTTTCTCTTCCTTTCTACTCTTTTAAGCTCAGCAACCTTACCACTATCAATATCAGAGGATGTTACAACCAATGAAACATGTGCTTTAGGTTGTAGTCCTTCAAGCTCATTGGCTGATATACCACTGATATTCATGACATTTTCTTTTATTTCTTTGACCTTTTTGGAGGCATCTCTGATAAATTTTTCTCTTCTCTTTCTCCTTTTCTGCATAGATACATTGCTCTCTATAGTTTATGCACTTCCAAAGAATTTATCAGATGGCTCCCTTGGTGCATCAAGTAGAGCTTTAGCATATGTTTCTTGAATAGATAGGTCTACCTCATAACCCATCTTAGTAACCCAAATAGTTATAGGGCTTACTGCTTCCATCCAAGTTTCATCCCGCTTAATGACAAAGCAGATTTCCTTGTCATACTTATCAATTATTCTTTGTGGTAGTCTCTCTCTTGCTCTCATCTTAGTTTGAAATGATTTGAAGTAGTTTGAGATGTTCTTAACACTATCAATGCCCATACTGGTGAAAGCTTCTTGTATCTATTTTCCTATTGGGTTGTGACCAAAATTCTTGTGACCTATGTTGGGTATCTCCTTAGTAAAGTACAACATTAGGCATACTAGTAGGTTTCCAAAATGAAAAGTACCTTTCTTATCTCCCTTAATCTTCTTCAAGTTATCAATTAGTTCATCCTTAAGCCATTCACATACATCAATCTTAGTATTATTGTTCACCATCTCATATGCATTGTGAATACATAGGCTAGAAATAGAATTTAGTCTATTTGCGTGAGTTGCTTTATATCCTAGTACCATACTCACATATCTTACATTTAAATCCTTAACATCATTCACTCTAAGTGACCTGTTAGGTATCTTCTTGGTTTTATCAGGCCTACTACTGGCTGGAGGTAAACCAATAACTACCTTAATTGCATCCTTGGTTATCTTGCAAACTAACT
The DNA here is from genome assembly GCF_030272615.1 of Cryptomeria japonica. Lineage (NCBI taxonomy): Eukaryota > Viridiplantae > Streptophyta > Pinopsida > Cupressales > Cupressaceae > Cryptomeria > Cryptomeria japonica. The sequence goes on along the minus strand of NC_081413.1, from coordinate 61,496,785 downwards.
CTAACCACATGAATTTTCCATGGACTCTGCTTAATACAAGTTTGACAACTTCTTTTGGAAATTTGGGAATGTTAAGAATCTCTACAAAACCTAAATTTTCCACAATCTTATGTTCAGGTTTAATCACTCCAATTTCATTAGTAATAACCTCATTGAATATCTTCTTCAAATCCTTAGTCTCTAGGTTTTCTATGTTGCAATGTATGTAGATTCTAGGGTCTTCTGCAAATGCTACACCTTTCGGTATTTTTGAAAAAGCTCCTATAGAATCATCTTGTTTTGCAATGTTGGGGATAATCTTGAATATAGGTCTAGGGGGTTTGACATTTTCCATAATGGTAGGGTTCAAAATAAACTCAGGAACAGAAGATGAGGAAGCCATTTCAAAGATAAATACCTCTAAACCAAAATTCTGAATGCCTGAAAATCACTTCACAGCTTTGCCTTAGAATACCCTTTCTTAGTTTTGCATTCTCTGATGGTTTGAATGCTTGTTGAGTTTGAAATGAGGGTTTTACAATGCTTTATAGCCAAAAAGGTTCTTAAAACTGCATTAAATGCTCGTCAGTTAAGTGAAAACTTAACACATTCACCGGTAAAGAAGAAATGTATCTTCTCACCATCAACCGAGGGTAGAATGTATAATCTTCAACTTGATGCAATACCCCCTAAGGATTATTCCTCAGTTAGATGAAGAATCTCCTACCAGTGGAGGATTACTCTATTCTACTAGTGCAAAGATAGTTTCATCAACTCTCTGATCACTTTTCTTAATCCATTGTTTTGAAAATTCTTTCTTTACTTCATCTACCTTCTCTTTCCCCTTCAAACTAGATCCTTTGTTCTTCGCCGGTGCATTCTTGCTTCTATAGAATTTTGCAATATGTCCAATCTTGTTGCATGCATAACAAGTTACATTATTCCTCTGAATAGCCTTTCCATATCCTTGACCAGTTTGTGATCTGCATTGATTAGATAAATGCCCAAACCTTCCACAAACATAGCATTTCACATTCATTCTACAATTTTCTGAATTATGACCAACTTTGTTGCATTTGGAACATTGACCAGTGGGTGATTTTATATTCTGATTATTTCCAAATCTACACTGATTTGATTTGTGATCATATTTGTTACAATTGAAACATTTCCCATTAAATTTATAAGCATTAAGTTGTCTTACCGGTTTGTTCTAATCTTGATTTTTTGCAGTACTGGAACTTTCTCCATGTTCAAATCCGTCAATTTGTATCTCCATCAGGTTTCTATCTTTTAAGCATGTCATCAAGTTCTTCTGAACTTTTCTTGAATTTGTCTTTGTGTTTATTTGCAGTAACCAACTCATTTTTCAGAATTCCAACTTGTCTCACAAGCTCAACTTTATCATGTTGCATGTGAATTAGATTTGTCTTTAACATATCATTTTCATGACCAAGTCCCAAATTTCCATTTCCAACATCATTAAGTCTCCTAGTCAAGTCTTCTTCATTCTTCTTCCTGTCTTCAATATCCTTACATAGCCTCATAGTCATATCTTGCATTTCATTCTTCATATTACTGTTTTCTTGTCTCACCTCATTTGCAATGTCTCTAAGAGTTTTATTTTCATCATCATCATTCTGCATCTTCTCATGAAGTTCCTTTCTCTTATTTTCTGCTATAACCAGATTTTCTTGAAGTTCTTTAATGAATTCCTTAGCAGTCCTCAGATCATCTTCAAGTTTGATATTCTTCAATTTTTTTGCATCAAAATCTTCAAGAGCTCCTTCCAACTATTTTCTTAAGTTCTCCATATGTATTGATGTCAGAATCTCCCTCAAGTTGTTAGGATTTTGCAAATAGAGGACCAAGCTCTGATACCAATTGTTAAATTCAATGACAATCCCAAAGATACTGAGAGGCGGGGGGGTTGAATCAGTGTCTAACCAATTAGAAAAATATTTGACCTTATTTATAACTTTGCAACCCAAAACAGTGTACCGATAAATACGAATTAATGCAGTAAACACAAATAATAGAGACAACATAGAAACACACCATAACACAAGATATTTAACGAGGAAACCCAGTGTGGGAAAAACCTCAGTGGGATTTGTGACCCACAATATTTACTCACTGGCCAATGAATAAATACTACTTAGAATAAGGGGCTTGCACATGCAGGGAGGCCAACAGCCTAGACCTCACTGCTCAATAAAGAGTCACACTGACTACAAAATAGATTAATAAATCCAATACAATGTACTACTCAAAACAGTATCACTCATGCTAGGTACAGTACCAGTTTAAGCTCAGTCTATAACCAAAACCTTCGCTGTGAACTATATCAACTTATACAATAAAATGTCCCACTCTCTATTCCTCTCTCTCTCATATCAAAATAACTTATAAGATCTAATACATATATGAGTCTCTTACAACATACCATGTCAACTTATAAAAGATAATTACATTTACAAAATGAAACTTTATCCCATGTTGGCTGGAGTGCCGGTATGCTTTGTTGCCAATGCAATCTAAATGCTAGTGAAGTTCCTGTCGGTTCCGGTGTCTGCCGGTGTATGAAGTTTGTGATGTCGGGCATGTAGAAACCAATTACCAGTGTGTTGCCAGTTGATTTCCATCAATGACAACATCAACTATACTCATAAGAGTGTAGAATTCCAACAGGATATATAAGACTGGTGCAGAAGATATTTTTGGAGTGTGGTATGATTGATATGTGAGGGAGTGGTGATTGAGAATCCTTTGTAGAGTTGTTTCAGGTGGGCATTCTTGATCTGGTAACTGACAGAGATAGTGAATAGAGAAAAGATGAAGAGAAGATACAACCAAATATTTGGCACTTAACTGGAACTCATCCAAGCATTTTCAAATGCTATTTTGGGGTTCTTTCTTTGTAGTTCATCACTATAATTGATGAGTAAGGTAGTTAGCCTTCCAGGGTTGTAGCCCTTATTGTAATTGAGCAGTGAGCTTCAGAAAGTGTAGCTAAATTCTTGGGCATTTCCCCTCATGTAATATTGTTTTGGTACTAGCCATAGTGGAATAATATTGTGGGTTCAAATCCCATCGTAGTTTTTCCCATTTGGGTTCCACATAAAAATCCCGGTGTTATGATTTTGTGGTTGATTATTTTGTGTTTCTACATTTCAGTTTCATGCTTATGCTTTTGGTGTTTTAAGTTTAATTCATAAAATTTGTTAACTAGTAGAATACTTATTCACCCCACTTCTCAGTGCTCCTTAATTCCAACAATTGGTATCAGATAATTGTTCCTCTGAGGAAGCCTAACGGCTTGAGGAAGCTCCAAGGGATTGAATCAATGGATTCCAATTATTAGAGAGAACTTAGTGTGGCACTTGAGAATCTTGATACAACAAAGAATAACATTAGTAGCTTAAAGAGAAACCTAAATAAAGCTGAAGACTTCATTAATGATTTGAGGACCAAGCAAACTCTACAAGAGACAAGAGGAAGGAATTGATGGACAAGATAAAGGAGAAAGAAGATCAATGCATTGAGAATTAGGATAAAGTTGACAATCTTGAGAGAGAGAATGTTGCATTGAAGAATGAGATGCAATCCATTGTAATGAAGATGACTAAGGAGATTGCAGACTGGTTGAAGAATGAAGAGAATTCGAATCAATCATTGAAGGAAAGAGCAGATGAATGCTTCATTCTTACTTATGAGAATGATCAGTTGAAGCTAGAGTTGACACAATCAAGGAAGAATAATCAAGAACATAAAAGATAGATTGTTGCCCTAAGAGATGAACTTACTACTATAAATTAGTACAAAGATAAATTCAATGCTATCTCAGCAAGGCTTAATGAGATGTTGGAAACTTGGAGACATGGAAAGAACATGTAATGACTTGGATTTGAGAAAGGTGAATCCTCCAGAACTAGACAGAGCAATGCAAAGCCTAGGAACAAGAATCCTCTAGTAAGACAATCTAATGATCATAAATTCAATGGTAGATGCTTTATTTGCAATAAATTTGGTCATATGGATAATCAATGTAGAAGTAGGATGAATAATGAAATGAATAATGTGAACAGTTGTCCTACCTTTACCAGTAAGTGTTTCGTATGCAATAGTTTTGGTCACAAGTCACATATGTGCAGAGCAGTAATGAATAATTTTTAAAACAAGAGTTGTTATGCTTATGGGATGTTTGGACATATTTCAAACCAATGTAGGATGAGACCAAATCATATGAATTTCAGACCTATGCAGAATGTTGTTTGTCAAGCATACAATAAAACTAGTTACATTGCAAAATATTGCAGAAGCAAAAATATGAACAAGAGTGCTTTGGTAGATAAGAAGAAATCAGATGAGAAAGGATAGTCAAAGGTAGAGGAGATGAGAGACAAGAATGAGAAGATGTGGGTCATAAAGGATGAATCCAAGGCAGACAATGGATTTGCACCTAAATACGGTGCAGGATCTTCATCCGATAACTAAGGCATTTGGCTTTAGGGGGTGGCATTCAGAGATTACTTTAGTAGAAAATATTCGCCAATTGCAAATTTTTTACATCGGGGACCTAGGAAATGGCAAATATTTTGTACCGACTAGGGGTGGCCATGTCGCAAGAACATTATCAATTTTCGTCAAATTCACGACCCGGTCGCAATATGTTTTATGTAATTAAATGTTTCTATGCGAGGATTTCGACAAGATAATATATGGTAGACACATGGTAAATATAATTTTTTCACCTACACTCTTCGAGGTTGCCTTAATAGATGACCATAATTCACCTATAGGCATATGAAGATTTGTTAGTGAGGAGGACCCAATTCGCCCGACATTTTCTCTATGTGTGTCTCCATTCACTCCAATTTTCACCAACTATATTGTATTTGCCAATTAAAAGATCAGATCCCTCTCTACACAATCCGACAGGTTCTAGGCTCTAAATTCAAATCAATTGAAAAGTTTCAAACCAAAGAAAATCATTGTTGTTGATCGCATTCATGACTAATAGTGACCTAAAGGTGAGCGATCATATTTTTGAAGTGTTATAATATTATTCTGAATTTATCTATATATGCTTGCACTGTTGAGTTTATTCTTATTCAGTGGGGACCCATCTGTGCCACATGGTTAGTTGAGAGATTTAGACCTTAGACATCTATATTGAAGGTTGTAGGGCCAATGAAACATATATTATACTTTATAGTCTATTATTACTTCTTCAACAAATTGATATTTTTTTGCAGCCTTTATTTCGTTGGAGATGTCGAACGGGAAGAAGGGTAGGAAACCTAAATGTGGAGAAGGCCATGAGAGGCCAAAAAAATGTAGAACATTGTCTTTGTACTTTGGCTTTGGAAAAGATTGTGGTGAAAATCAGGAAGTTACATCATCACAAGTACAAGTACAAAATTCACAACCTACCCCGCATGTTGAAGATGAGGATGAACCTGATATCTTAGATCAGGATCATCTTGAAGAAGATTATCTGGTAGATACCCAGGTTAGTTAGAATGATATAATTGACTTAGGTGATAATGCCATAGATGATAATGCACAAAAGGAGAAAAGAAAAGCCAGATCAAGAAAGGATCAACCAAAATCAAAAAAGGACCGGGAGTGTGATATGTCAGTGAGGAGTTTTCAAATTAATTGGGAATCAAAGTATCTATTCAATTAACTAGTGGAGAATCCAATTGAAGGCGAGCCTCCAATAGAATGTAGGTGTAAGATTTGCACTTGGAAACATAACAAAGAAATTAAGTTTCAACTAAAATTTGACACCATAGAAAAGCATATGGGTAAAGTTTATGAAAAAAATGATAGACGGAGTTCAAAAATTAGTGATAAGATGACAAACAAAGGAGGAATGTAAGCATGTGAGGAATGTCAAAGAGTATTATTTTCATGGGAAAATACAGACAAAGCCTGCTGAAGTTAAAGGTTCTATTGAAGCTAGTTTTGGAAAAGCAATGCAAATAGAAAAACTAGGAAAAGTTGTTTAGTTAAGTGTTTTTTTTAATATTTTGAGCAAAGGTCATGCTATGACAGATTTCCCATCAACTAGTGGTTTATTACACTTTTTGAAAATTCCTAACTATCATAATAGTTAATGGGCAGTAAATAGTGGATGGGAATGGGCAAGTTGTCTCGTTGAGATTGAAAAAGAAGACGTAGAGGAAAATATAAGATAGTCAAACTTTATTGCATTTTCTTTAGATGAAGTTACGACAGTAGACAATACTTCGTGGGTATGCATGCATGTTTATACTATATAGAATCATGCTCACCAACATCATCTACTATCTGTTGCTAAAATGAAGGATAGTGCAACAACAAAAAATTTATTTTGACTGGTAAAGAGATGTTTAATTGAATATGGAGGTATGGATGACATGACGGTTGCTAAAAAATTGGTGTGTGTTGGAGCATATGAAGCTTTAGTAATGCAAGGTCACAGGAATGGTCTTTGTACAAAGATTGAAACTTCTTTTGCACCGTACATTACTACAATTCATTGCATGGCTTACAGAATGAATCTAGGTTTTGGAATTGTGAGAAAGTATGCTTTAGTTTTTTTAGAATATCCATCCTTGATTGAACTATTTCACACAACTCACGACGAATTATAGAAACCGAAATTGACCTTATTCGGAGGTTAAGTAATCTAGAGACACTCTTCACTTTAGCAACTCTTTTGTCCATGCTAGAGGAAATGAGGAATATTATGAAGGCTTCCCAAAAAGAGCTCTATATATTACAGAATATGCTACTCTGCATAAGTTGACATGCATGGCCCTCAACAATCTCTATCAAAATCAACCAACACTATCTGATGAAAAATTTGTTAAGTGGCAGACACTCACAGATTTGAACAATCTTGATAAGTTTTTACAAATCAGTGCAAATGGGGAGGTGTGTTCCAATGTATGGGGAGTTGAGATACCAATGCACTTCTATGCCAAGGTCGACCCCGAGGAACAAAGAAAGCAACCCCGAAAGCAACTACCAAGAGTTACAAGGGAAGATTTCGACAAGATTGTTGAGTCTATAACTACTTCTATGAAGAAAACTGCCTATGATATTTCCTCATAGATTAGGAGTATATTCCCTCCTGACAACCTACTTGAAGCCATGTCTATTGTGTTTCTTCAATATTCGACCCTCAATAGTGAAGCTAATTTTTGAAGTCAACTATGGACTTTGATAAAACAATTTTGCATATCTAGATAATTGAATGGAGTAACTATTGTTGGCATATGATGAAGTGATGATATTGCATGTTGTCATTGATGTCAATAAGTGCTCAAGAAGGTGAACTAGTATGAACCAGTACGAAGATCGGAAGCGGCTATGGTCAACTGGGATGGAGTTGGCTAGCGTCGGGGCTCACTAAGTGTGACTACCAGTTGGTAGTCTCAGTTCAACTCTAGGGTTACCAGTTTGGCTTGTGTTGTGCAACCAATGATGTTTTATGACCAATTAGTTAAGGAATAAGGATAAGAATCATGATACCACGTTAGTTGTGTGCACGTGAAGGATTTATATATGGTTTTGGCATGTGAAGATTGAATGCATTGAATGCCTACATCGGGAATGAACATTTTTCTCAGCGGTCTGTGAAGAGCGCGTGATAGGTTATTGATTTTCAGATATGGTAAAGATTAGACGATGCAAAATGTCTTGAGATCTATTTTAGATCATCTCATTCTATGAAATGTGCTTGGATGGTCAGGATTGAACTGCTTCTAAGTGTAAACTTGAAATATTTAGGGTTTAGGTTTTATGCTACCAACCGAGCTGTTGTCTATAAGCTTCATGAGTTTTGTTATTGCAGGTGTTGGCAAATATTGTATTTGTGTCCACGTGTTGGAGCTTTGATACTTGCCGAACCAGAGTGACGAATCTATAGAGTGTGATTGCAGAAGAGAGGAACTGAAAAGGACCTGCCTTAGCAAGAAGTGTTGTTATCAGATCAATGTTTTACCCATTGTCTTCTAACCATTTCAACATAAGGTAAATCCCTTGATCGGGTAGCTTTAACAGGCTTTTTTGTAAATCCTCTATCCAGGTGGCTCAAGGTTATTGAGTTATTTAAATCCTCCAGCGAGGTAACTCCTAACAGGGTTTTAACCTTTAATAGGGTATAGATCCATCCCTTAACTGGGTGATCACTAACAGGACCTTTATTATAAAGTCTTTAACCAAACTAGGCTCCTAATAGAGCTAACTTCAAAAGAGTTCACAAGCAAATTGTGGTTATTCATTCCAATCATGGTTTTTCCCATTTGGGTTTCCACGTGAAAAATTTGTGTGTTATGGGTTGTGAGATTTTCATGGGATGATTGTATGGTTTTGATTAAGTCAGATATGCATGCATTGTTAAATGATTGTGGTATTATTGGTACAACTCATGCATGATTATATTAGTGAAGTAGTTATCAAGGTTTGAGATCTATTGAATGTTGTCTGAAGTATTTTTGTTTAACCGGTATAGGTATGGTTAAGTTCAGTGGTGAAGACAACTGGTCAGCTGTGTTCTAATATGACAAAGTGTTGAAGCAATTTTTTGTGTGTACTGATTCACCCCCCCCTCTCACTACCGGTTAGGACCTTAGGAGTTCATCATTATTCATCTATTGGTATCAGAGCTCATCCAGGTCCTCGGTGATATAAGATTAACTGCTTGAGGAAAAAGATCATGCTTTAATGATGAAGAGGAAAGGTTCTAAGTTCAAAATGGACAACTTTAAAATATGGAAGGACAAGATGAAGATATATATCAAGAGTTTGGGTGCACAACACTGGAAGTATGTTGAGAATGCCTATGTAATCCCCTCTGGTACTCTAGCCGATGATCATAAAAGAGAGATACAAGAAAATGGGCAAGTCATGGAAGCCCTTATTAGCAGCTTGTCTGATGTAGAGTTCATTGATGTACAAGATAAGGAGAATCTAAAAGAAGTATGGGACAAATTGGAATCCATTTATGGTAGTGATGAACATGTCAGGAAGGCTAAGGAAGAAATCCTTAGAGGAAAGTTTGAAGATATGAGGATGGTTGAAGGAGAGACTATTTAGTAGTATGACATAAGAATCAAGACAGTGGTTGGAGAGAACAATTGATGATGCCATTGTTGTCTGTAAAGTTCTGAGATCACTTTTACTAGTCTATGTAATCAGGGTTGCCGCTATTTAGGAGCTAATGTCTATTGAAAAAACCAAGGTATCTTAAGACTCTATTATTGGAAAGTTGACTGCATGTGAATTGAATGGCTATGATAATAGTGTTCAAAAGACCAAGTCAGCCTTTAGAGTGTCTGCTTCCTCCACACCGACCAGGAAAGGAAAAGAGGTTGGTACCAGTTATGAATCCAGGCCAAGAAGAGATATGGATGATGAGGAGATTCTGATGGATTTTGAAGCTCTTCTTTCCAAGAAACTTCCAAAAGGCACCAGAAAATATAGAGGTAAGCTTCCTCTGAAGTGTTTTTCCTACAATAAGATAGGACATATAACTATTAACTGTCCTAAACATGACAATAAGGATAAACTGGAGAGGTTTAGGAAGTATAACCGAGTAGGTAGGAGAAATTGTCTTGTTGCAGTGGATGGAGGTGTTATCGATGAGGAATCTAAGGATGAAGAGAATGAGGAAATTGTGTTTATGGATGTCAAGGAAGAATTGTCTGACCAAAAAGCCCTTGTCTCACATATTGACAACTCTAACGAGTGGATCATTGATATCAGGTGTTCTCGCCATATGACCCGTGACTAAAGAAATTTTCTGTCTCTTGAAGAATATGATGGTGGTGTTGTCCGGTTTGGAAACGATGCACCTTGCATGGTGAAAGGAAAAGGATCCATCTAACTAAATGGAAAGAGTAGTACAGATGATGTCTACTAGGTGGAAGGCCTTAAGAATAATCTTTTGTGTTGCTCAACTGAACAACAAAGGACTCATAGTAGAATTCAAAGGTGGAGTTTATAGAATAATTGGAAAGAGTGGTGAACTTATTGCCACTGGTAAGAAGACTAGAGGGAACCTGTTTTAGCTGAATGCCAAGATTAGTTAGTGCCTGATGGAAAAATTTGATGACAGTTGGATATGGCATAGGAGACTTTGTCATATAAATTTTGACAATATTGTAAAGGCTAGTAAGATCAAGGCAGAAAGAGGATTGCCTTTGCTGAACAAACCGGAGAATGCCTTGTGCAGAGAATGCCAAATTGGGAAGATGTCTTCCTCAACATTCAAAGGTAAGTCTTTTTCCACATAGAACTTACTTGATTTAGTGCACACTGATCTGTTTGGTCTGATGGAAACTAGAAGCATTTAGGGAGATCGATACTTCATGATTCTTATCGATTCTTGTGCAAGAATGATGTGGGTCACATTCTTGTAAGATAAATCTAAGGCATTTGGAAAGTTCAAAGCCTTTAGGACATTGGTGGAGAAGGAGAGTGGTAGAAGGATAAAATGCCTAAGGACTAATCAGGGAGGTGAATTTACTTTTGATGAATTCAATAAGTACTGCAAGGAGAATGAGATTAAGAGACAATTGTCTGCCCCAAGGACACCACAACAAAATGGCATAGTAGAAAGAAACAACAGGACTATGGTTGAAGTGGCCAGAACTATGTTGATCTAAGGAAATGTTAGTGACACATTTTGGAGACAAGTGGTGAGCACTGTAGTCTATACCATGAACCAGGTACTCATTAAGAAAGGTAATGACAAAACCCCCTATGAGTACTAGAATGGGAGAACTCCCAATGTGAGTTATTTCAAAGTGTTTGGAAGTAAATGCTACATTAGGAGAGGTGAGAACCTGAGTAAGTTTGATGCTAAGTGTGATGAAGGAATATTTCTAGGATATTCCACTAAAAGCAAAGCTCTCAAGGGCTACAACAACAGGACTCAGAAGATTGTTGAGATTCAATGTTAGGGTTGATGAATCCGCTTAGAAGCCTGAGGAAATCAACAACAAGCAAACAAAAGATGAACTGGGTTTAGCCTTCTGGGAACCGGTTAAGAAAGAAACAAGTGACAAACACAAGAAAGACCTCAGTGTTTTTGTATCGATAGAACCTTTAGTGGGTGAAGAAGAAGATGAAGCAGAAAAAGAAGAGGAAAAGAAAGTTGAACCAGTTATAGTCATTCCTAGGTATGTAAGACTACATCATGATCTGAAGCAGATCATAGGAGACAAAGATGTAGGAATACTTACAAGGAGAAAGGTGAAAGAAAATTCTTGCATGATTTTAGAATTTGAGCCTAAGACCGCTAGAGAGGCACTTACCGATGAAGATTGGATAAAGGCAATGGAAGAGGAGTTGGACCAGGTAGAGAAGAATGCAACATGGTCCTTGTTACCCAAACCAAAACACAAGAATGTGATAGATAGAAAATGGGTCTTGAAGAATAAGATGAATAAAGAAGGCACAGTGGTAAGGAACAAGGCAAGACTTGTATGCAAGAGATATGCTCAGGAAGAAGGATAAGACTATGGAGAAACCTTTGCCCCAGTGGCTAGACTGGAAGGTTTCTGAATGCTACTTGCATTTGCAGCATTCAAGGGATTCAAGGTATACCAAATGGATGTGAAGTTTGCCTTCTTGAATGGAATCCTAGAGGAAGAAGTGTATATTGAGAAACTAGATGGGTTTTCTTTGTTAGAAGATAGTGACATGATGTCCTGATTACACAAGGCCCTATATGGATTAAAATAGACACCAAGGGCATGGTACAAATGGTTACACTCTCATCTTGTGAAGATAGGATTTTAGAGAACAAGTGAGGACAACAACATCTACTTGAAATCTAAAGGTGGTCAGATTCTGATATGTGAAGTATTTATAGATGAGATAATCTTCGGTGGAGATGATGATATGATTCATTCATTTGCAGATGAGATGAAATAGGAGTTTGAGATGTCTCTCATTGGAGAGAAATTTTTTCATTGGTCTATAGATTCAGTAGATGAAAGAGGGTATCTTCATTACCCAGTCCAAGTATGTCAAATAGGTATTGAAGACCTTTGGCATGGAGGAGAGCAAACCAGTTGGAACGTTGATGGCGACTGGCTGCAAACTAACAAAGGAGGATGATACAACATTTGTGGATGAGAAGAAGTACCGGTCAATGATTAATAAGTTGCACTATGTGGTGCATAGTAGATTGGATATTGGTCATGTAGTGGGCATAGTGGCCCATTTTCAGAAGAGTCCAAGAGAATCACACTTGGTTGTGGTAAAGAGGATTCTTAGATACCTGAATGGGATAGTTGATTATGGATTGTGGTATCCATTCAATGGATAATTTGATCTTAAAGTGTTTACCTATGCAGATTGGGCAGGTAATGTGGACAACTGGAAGAGCCAACCGGTGGAGCATTCTTCCTTGGTGGAAGACTAGTCTCATGGATGAGCAAGAAGCAGAGCTGTATTTCCCAGTCTACAGCTGAAGCGGAGTATGTGGTTGTTGGTGTAAATAATTATTCATCATGGATATTATTAAACCTTACTTAATTTTACTTAGGAAATGCATTTAATAGTAGTTTGGGTATGAGGCACTTGGGTGTTTGTGCCACACTGGGATAGTGTGTGTAGGAGAATTTCCACCTTTTATGGTGTTGATCTTGTTGTTACACTCCATCTTCGGTGGGTGATCCACCTCATGTGGAATATTTTATTGTTTCTCCTACCTACCCAAACCTATTTCCTACCTACCCTCATTTCTTATTGAGCCACATGTCATGTTTGTATGCTCACATATCCATATTGCCTTTCCTATATAAGTAGGCTCATCTACATTGTTTGTACAAGCATTCATTGAACATCTTGTAATGATCCAGTTGATCATATTTTGCATCTTGGTAGAATATTGATTATTCCTATCATCTATTTTGTTCTCTCTTATTTTTGTTTTCCATTGCCTCTAGATCTTGGCAAAATCTCATAGTGGCAGCATTTATGAACTGCACTCAGGCAATCTAGATGAAGCATGTACTGAATGGATTCAAAGTGATTATATCTTAACTGGTGAGTATATTTTGTGATAATACCAGTGCAATAAATATTTCCAAAAATCTGGTATTCCATGCTAGGACCAAGCATATTGAACTTAAGTGTCATTTTTTGAGAGAAAAGGTTCAGAATAAAGAGGTTGTGTTAGAACATATTTCCAATAAGGAGAAGCTAGCAGACATTTTCACTAAGCCCTTACTGAAGACTACATTTACCTATTTGAGAGGTGCATTAGGGGTTCTACCCCTTCATGAAGTAAATTAAATATGTTGCTCCACATCAGTTAGGTACTACTGTGTCAAATATTATAGGATTGATGTGTTGAAGGATGATACTCCATAGAGGGAGCAACATAGTGAAGCCTAGAAGCTTGTGCCTCCACTTTGGCATTGCTGTCAAAAGGGGAGAAGATATATATTTGAAGGTCAATATGCAAAGGGGAGATGAAATAAGTGGTGTGAGAAGTGATTGAGCCAAGTGCACACTGACGAGTCTAGGTGGTGGTAGCGATCTTTTAAGTTGAACTAGTATATGTTATTGAGAATGGTGCAAATACTGAGCAATGATATATTGAGTATTGCCATCAATGCCAAAGGGGGAGATTGTTGGCATATGATGAAGTGGTGATAATGCATGTTGTCATTGATGACAATAAGTAGTCAAGGAGGTGAGCCGGTATGAAGATCGGAAGTGGTTATGGTCAACTGGGATGGAGTGGGCTAGCATCGGGGTTCACTAAGTATGACTATTAGTTGGTTGTCTCAGTTCAGCTCTAGGGTTACCGGTTCGGCTTGTGCGGTGCAGTCGATGATGTTTAGTGACCAATTAGTTAAGGAATAAGGATAAGGATCGAGATACCACATTATATGTGTGCACGTGAAGATTGAATGCATTGAATGCCTACCTTGAGAATGTTCGTTTTTCTTAGTGGTGTGTGAAGAGCATGCGATGGGTTATTGATTTTTAGATGTGGTAAAGATTGGACAATACAGAATGTCTTGAGATCTGTTTTAGATCATCTCATTCTATGTAATGTGTTTGGATGATCAATATTAGACCACTTGTAAGTGTAAAATTGAAATATTTAGGGTTTAGGGTTTATGCTACTAACCTAGTTGTTGTCTATAAGTTCGATGAGTTTTGTTATTGTAGGTGTTACGAAAATTTGTATTTGTGTCCGCATGTTGGAGATTTGATACTTGCCAAACCAGAGTGATGAATCTGCAGAGTGTGATTGCAGAAGAGAGGAACTGAAAAAAGGATCTGCCTTAGCAAGAAGTATTGTTATCAGATAGTTCTTTTACCTATTGTCTTCTAACTATTTCAACAGAACGTAAATACCTTGATTGGGTAGCTTTAATAGGCTTTGTTGTAAATCCTCCAACCAGGTGACTCAAGGTTATTGAGTTATTTAAATCCTCTAGCGAGGTAACTCGTAACAGGGTTTCAACCTTTCACAGGGTATATAGGCATCCCTTAATCGAGTGATCCCTAACAGGATCGGTTCCTAACATGACCTTTATTGTAGTCTTTAACCAGACTAGGCTCCTAACAGAGTGGACTTCAAAAGAGTTCATAAATAGCTTGTGGGTATTCATTCCCACCGTGGTTTTTCCCATTTGGGTTTCCACGTGAAAAATATGTGTTAGGGTTGCAAGATTTTCATGGGATGATTGTGTGGTTTTGATTAAGTTAGATATGCATCCATTGTTAAATGATTGTGGTATTATTGGTACAACTAATGCATGATTATATTAGTGAAGCAGTTATCAAGGTTTTAGATCTATTGAATGTTGTTTGAAGTATTTTTGTTTAACCGGTATATCTATGGTTAAGTTCAGTGGTGAAGACAACTGGTCAGCTGTGTTTTGATATAAAAAAGTGTTGAAGCAGTTTTTGTGTGTACTGATTCACTCCCCCCCCTCTGAGTACTGGTTAGGACCTTAGGGGTTAATCATTATTCATCAACTATAAATGGAATATTATACAAAACTCATCGTAGAGAGAAATCATCTCATTTTGCATACACTATGAGGGAACAATATGACAGAATGGAGAACCCCCATGAAGAGGGATCAATAACAAGGCTTTGGAAATATATAGATGAGAATGTAGCATTGCGTGATTCAATACCAGAATATTTGAAGCTTGTTGATTTATGTCTTACCATGATATTGGGTTTGGTGGAAGATGAGAGAGTTTTTCAGTTCTTTGGGGTTCCTAAAATCAAAGCTAAGAAACAAACTAGACAAAAATTTGGAAAATTGCTTGAGGCTCTATACATCTAGGTATGATGTCCACACCTTTCCCTACGATAGGGCACTAAAAATATGGAGGTCCAAATGTGAAAGAAGAGGTTTGGACAAAACTTCAAACCAAAGTGCCAGTGGGACCATTGAATCATGTACTGGACTTACTGGTAGCATTGAGATGCAATTCAATAAAGGTATGCAGACTTAGAGTGAAGAAAACACATACAAGAATCAAGAAAGCTTTGAATTTGATGAGGATGAAAGACAATTGTAAGAGATTGGTATTTATTAATCTTATTACTGCATCTCATCATTCATATTACAAAACCATATTATTATGGTTGATAACTTGATGATATTTTATGAGTCTATCAACTTTTTGCAATTAAAATGTAATATTGATTTGTAATTGTATTTTTCAACTTTCTATTTCCAGATTAAAAATAGCATAATGAAAGACCATAATGTGTTTATTGATAAAAAGTTGTTTATTTATACATGTTGAGAACTTAGATTTTTATTAATCCATTCAAAATATATCCATATGATAGAATTCATTCGATTCACCACTCTATGTGATTCTCAATGCAAAAGTCAATACAAAGTTTCACAATCCTTTGCAAATGACCCTGAATTCCCTTTTATAGAAACAAGGGAGGAACAACAGATTCAAGTCGATTTGCAACATGTGAAGACTCAACATAAAAATCAATTACTAAGGCTCTGAACATTGAATATATCATCCCAAATGCCATCAGTATCACAAACTCGACACAAATTTACATGGTCATCATAGGCCGAATTAGCAATTTAGCAATTTAACAACTACTACATGTCTCCTGTTCAAAAAATAGAGTTCAAAATTAAATATTAATTCAAGCCATGACAAATTAAATATAGATAATAGTAGTGCCCAAAACCTAGTAAATAGAAATAGAGAAATGCATAAATGTTAAAACTTGGGAGAATTTGAGAATACAAATTTACAAGCTGAAGGTTTGCACTGTGCATCATAGATTCATAGGCTGGATTAGCAATAGCAAGTGTTGGTTTTTTCTTGTTCATAAAATAGAGTTAAATTCCAAACAAAAAAAACATAAAACCTTTAAATTAAGAGTAAAAGTAGAAAACTGTGTGATACATACTATGATTCTTGAGATTTATGTGTCAGCTTTTGTAGGGTGCTCCACTCTTCATTTGATGAAAGGTCAATATTCTTTAAACTATGGAAAGTCAACTACAACTTCATCAACAATCCATATTTACAAGAGTGAATTGACATCACTCTTTCACCCAATACCACATTCGGAGTGGTAAATGGTTTGATGAATTGCAAAAAGCTTTGGGGAGTTGTGTTCTTAGGGAGCAGGTCTAAATCGGACTTCATAATTTTCTCTATGCTTTTTTTGTAAGCTTCTTTTCTAATGAATTTATTTGATGGGTCAATGGACTTAGGCAAACCAAGTTTAATCAAAGTAGTTGTCTTTTCTTCCAGCTTCAATATCATTTTGCCATATTTATCCATAACTTCTGATGTTTCCATTAGTTTTTTGCATTTTTGAAGGATAGATGATGTCTTAACTATGACATCAATACGATTGTTAATTCCCTTGGATGCCAAATAGCTATCACTGGTATTGGAGACTACTTGCAAAATCTATTTTTCCATATCCTCTTTTGAATAAATGTGTATGCTCTTCTCAATGTGCCCTTTGATTTTCACATAAATTAATCTTAGACTTGCATTCAATTCAAACCATTCACACAACTTGTCACTCCTCTGCATTATTCGCCCCCAAATGTTTTCTTGTATATACTTCATTGTTTTTTTCATATTATCTTTCAATCTATCCTCCGAAGTTTTAATTTTATCATTTACATTGTGCAAGTCTTATTTCATTTGTGCACATTTTTTTCTTTCTTCCTCTACTTCCTCTTCTATTTTTTTTGCTTTTTCCTTCTCATCATCCAATAGGTCTTGTATTTTTCTTATTTCGAAAGCAACAGACTCGTAACTTTTGTATAATTTTTGAAAAATGGTTATTTCATCATCAATTGTTCTACTACTTTTAGCCAATCTTTCCACCAGTTCCTTCAATTCTGCCTCCATCTTTTCCTACTCTACAATTTCTACTCTAGAGCCTGAATTTTTATCCTTTTCTGTAAATCATTGCACTTGTTATCTGTTGCTTTCCTCTTTGATTTTTCGTTTGCCAAGTCTGCCTGTAACTTTTCTATTTGTTTCTCTAGTTTTTTTCTCTCCACCTTTAGCAATGAAGTGTAGACCAGTTTGTTAGTCCATTTTGACACACTAATTTTGTCCACATTTTGTAATTTGGAAAAATCCATTTGGAGGGTCCTAACTTGAAATTTAGAGGGATCTATCTAGCTATGTGTTAGCTTTTTATCTTTATTTGGGGGCATAACAACCATGAACTCCATCAATCTTTGTGTGGGTCATATGTTGGAAATACTCTATTCCTTGCAGGCTCTTCATCTAAAACTTCAATCAAGGCAACACTCTGCAATGTTCTCTTTTTATATTTATTTTCATTTGTTGTGTGTTCAAATTTTTCATAGTAATCATGAAATTGAAAGTATGGGCTTGGTGAAGCAATTGAATGTTTGAAAGGTGAAATAACAGAGGCTCTAGTTCCACCTATGCCTATGGTTTTAACTAATGTATTATGAGGAGTACCAACAACCATTCTTGATCCTATCCCACTATCACTTGAATGTGTAGTTTTTATAGTCTTTTGAGGGGTCTATTCTGAGGCTACAAATGATAGATTCATAGCAGCAGTGGCACTTGTTATAGGATTCCTAATAGTATGAGTATCTACCACTAGTGGCCTCTTGCAAGAGATATTTGGTTTTTGTACTTGTCTAACACCAAGACAGCTAGTATCAGTAGTAGTACCCATGCCAAACCCACCAATAACAGTGGCACTTGACTGAACACTAATAGGAATACTATCACTAGATTCCTCACTAATGGTAGTGGGACTTGATTCACCACCAATGGGAATACCATTATGTGGTGGTGGTTGTGGATTTGAACCTCTAACAAATGTAGGTGGAGCTGGAGGGTAATGAGTAGTATTTTTTTGTGATGAGTATGATGAATCAAGTCCAATGATTGGTTTAACAGGAGCTTTTGATTTTGAATTTCA
The DNA here is from genome assembly GCF_030272615.1 of Cryptomeria japonica. Lineage (NCBI taxonomy): Eukaryota > Viridiplantae > Streptophyta > Pinopsida > Cupressales > Cupressaceae > Cryptomeria > Cryptomeria japonica. The sequence goes on along the minus strand of NC_081413.1, from coordinate 61,478,340 downwards.
TGGAATTTGTACCTCAAGTGGAAACCAAATGCCTTCTCCTTTGGGACCTAGACCATGTTGGCATTGCACACTCCAATGAGAATTGTAGGTGATTGAAGGTATTGTCATTGATGGAAACCTTGCAATCTTATGGCACCCGCAGGCACCGGCACTGACAAACTCTACATCGGCAGATAGTTCACTGGCAGTGACAAGGATGTTTACTGGCACCCTAGCCGACAAGATTTTGATTATTGTATATTGTATTTAATTTTAATATCTTTTTGTAAGCCAACATGGAATATTGTAATAAGACTCATATTTAAGTATGAGATCTTATAGATCATTTTGTAAGAGAGATATAGGATGGATATGTAGAGCGAATATTAAGGCAGATTTTGGAGAAAGGTTTATGGTTATTGCATGAGCTTAAACCAATACTAAATCTGGCATAGTAGATGCTTTTTGTAGCAGTACATTAGATTGGATTTCCATAATCCATTTTTGTAAGTCAGTGAGACTTCCTTTTGTATTTGAGAAGTGAGATCTAGGCAGTTGGCCTTCTTGCATGTGCAAGCACACTATTGTAAGCAATATCCATTCATTGGCTAGTGATTGAATATTGTGGGTCACAAATCCCACTGAGGTTTTTCCCACACTGGTTTTCCTCGCCAAAAATATTGTGTTATGGTGTGCTTTCTATGTTGTGTTTATTGTTCATATTTACTACATTAATTCTTGTTTACCGGTACAGTGTTTTGGAATACAAATTGCTGAATAAGATTAGAAAATCTGTTAACCGGATAGATACTAATTCACCCCCCCCTCTCAATATCTTTGGGAGTCCTAACAATTGGTATCAGAGCCTGGTCCTCTATTTTCAAAAGTATAACAACTTGAGGAAGATTCTGACACCGGTATAGATGGAAAACTTGAGGAAGCAATTGGAAACAACTCTTTTCAGATTATGATGCATAAAAGTTGAAGAATATCAAACTTGAAGATGATCTTAAGACTGGACAAGAATTCATTCAAGGACTTCAAGAGAATCTCACTATTGCTAGAAACAAAATAAGAGAACTTCATGAGAAGATACAAAATGATGATGATGAAAACGAAACTCTTAATGATCTTGTAAGCAAAATGAGACAAGAAAACTTGACCTTGAGGAATGAGATGCAAGACATGACTGAGATTTTGAAAAGACATTGAAGATAGAAAGAAGAATGAAGATGACTTGACTAGGAGACTCAATGACGCTGGAAATAAAATTCTAAGACTTAGTCATGAAAATGATATGTTGAAGACAAATTTGATTCACATGGAACATGATAATACTGAGCTTATGAGACAAAAGGATTTTTTGGAAAATGAGTTGGCTACTGCGAATCAACACAAAGAGAAATTCAAGAAAAGTTCAGAAGAACTTGATGATATGTTGGAAAGTCATAAACCTAATGGAGACACTAATGGACTTGGATTTGAAGTTGGTGAAAGCTCTGGTACTGCAAACAATCATGATCACAACAAATGGGTAAGATAACCTAATACCTACAAATTTAATGGGAAATGCTTTAACTATAACAAGTATGGTCATAGAGAAAATCAGTGTAGATCTAGAAACTATCAGAACACTAATACACCCACCAGTAAATGTTCTAAATGCAACAAAATTGGTCATAATTCAAAAAAATTGTAGAATGAATGTAAGATGTTATGTTTGTGGAAGATTTGGACACCTATCTAATAAATGCAGAACACAAACTGGCATAGGATATGGAAAAGCTATTTAGGAAAACAATATGAATTGTTATGCTTGTAACAAGATTGAACATATTGCAAAATTTTGTAGAAGGCTTCATCGACAAATAACAAAGGACCCAGTTTGAAAGGTAAAGAGAAGGTTGATGAGGTAAAGCAATAATTTTCAAAAAAATGGATTAGAAAGAGAGATCAGAATGTTGATGAGATTATTCCTTCACTAGTAGAACAAAGTATTACTCCATCGGCAGGAGATTCTTCATCTAACTGAAATCTTTGGGGGTATGGCAACTAACTGAAAATCATACAAGTTTACCCTCGGTTAATGGTAAGAAGATGAATTGCTTCTTTACTGGCAGATGTGTTAAGTTTCACTTAACCGACAGTCATTTATTGTGGTATTTGAAAGAAAAGACATTATAAATCAGTGTTTTCACTCTTTTTCACTCACCAAGCATTCAAATTTCCTAAGAGAATGAAAAACCTGAGTGAAGGCATCCACAGTGAGAAGTGAAGAAAAATCTTTCAAGCATCCAAACCTAAAGGAAGATTAAGGTATTTATCAATGGCTTCCTCCTCTGCTCTTGAACTCATTGCAAATCCTATTGTTATTGAAGTGGTTAAATACCCTAGGCCCGTGTTCAAGATTATTCCCAAAGTAGCAAAATAGGATGATACCCTAGGTGCATTTTTTAAAATCCCTAAAGGAGTTGCAAATGCAGAAGACCCAAGAATTTACATACATTTCCATATTGAGGAACTAGGTTCAGATGAAATCGTGAAAATGTATAAGAATGTTATTTGTGATGAGAATGGAGTTGTAAAACTGGAACATAAAATTATTGAAACCCTAGGTTTTGTGGAAATCCTTGACATTCCAGAATTCCCTAATGAATTTGTGAGGATTTTACTCAGTAGAGTTAATGGAGAATTATTTTGGCTTGATTCTATCCATAAGATTACCAGAGAAGTAGTTAGGGTAGTGACTGGCTTACCTTCCACTGGTAGCGGGCCAGATAAGATGGAGAAAGTCCCAAAAAACACTTTGATGAGTTTAATTGATGCAACCTATGACAATAGATTCTTGACGGTTAATGATGTGAAAGATGACAATGTCAGATTCATTAGCATGATATTAGGATACAAAACCACACATGCTAACCGGTTAAACTTTGTTTCCAGTCTATGTATCAAGAGTGCATATGATATGGTGAACAATAATGCTAAGATAAATGTATGTGAGTGGTTGGAAGATGAATTGATTGATAATTTGAAGAAAATCAAAGGAGATAAGAAAGGTACTTTCAAATTTGGAAATCTTCTTGTATGCCTAATGCTATATATTACAAAAGAAGTTCCCGGTATAGGGAGGAAAGACTTTGGCTTTGACATACCAGTAGGTAAACAACTATTGGATATCTTTACTAGCATGGGAACAGACAGGGAAAACAAAATAATTGAATATTTCCAAGCATTTAAGGCTAGAATGAAGACTAGGGAAAGGTTACCTTAGAGTATTGTTGATAAGTATCAAAAAGAAATTTGTTTTGTTATTAAGAAAGATGAGATCTGGATGGAAGCAGTTCTTCCTAGAACTATTTGGGTGACAAAGATGGGTTATGAGGCTGATGTAAACATTATTGAGACATATGCCAAAGCCCTACTTGAAGCCCCTAGAGAACCTGAGGAGAAAGTGTTTGGTAATGCTGAAACCATTGAAAGTGATGTGCAAACACTGAAATAGAGAAAGAGAAGACAACAATATATCAGAAAAGCAACAAAACAAGTGAAAGAGATCAAGGAAAATGTAATGAATATCACAGGTATTAAGGAAAGTGACTTGGAAGGCTTACAACCGCAAGCTCACACCTCACCGATTGGAACTTCATCAAACAGTGAAATCCCAGGTAAATTTAAAAGAGTAGAAAGGAAGAGAAAACCTTCACTGGTACCCTTTCCTACTCCAAAGAAGGCAAGAAAGAAACAATAGGCAATGAGGCCCCCAGCAAAGAAAATGACACCAAGGAAGAAAAAGGAAAAACAGGTTATCCCTCTTCTTGACAATATTTTGAGTGAAATAACAGATGATGGGAATATATCTAATGTTAGTACATTGTATAAAACATTTAACAATGAAGAAAAGGAAAGCATAGAAAATAGCATCATTCTACACCTTGATATCTATAAGAAAGTATTGATAGAGGTTGTAGATGTGTTACCTAGTGATTTGTATAGGCGACTGGATGCAAAAAGGTTAGCCATTATGGAATTGGACAAGTAAATAAAAATTGAGAAACTACTTGTTGTACACCTTGTGAAATTAGCAAAAGAAATTGATGAGTTGATAAGTGAGGCTAACAGGACAATATTTTCTAGTGGACACTGGCATGTAAGTCTAATGTCTGATAGAGTTAATGAGATCACTGAAGAGACAACTGATAATTGGGATATTATTTTTGTGGAAAAACAGAAGCAAGAAGAACTAAAGAGACCAAAAAATTTTAAGGTATACCAAAAGGATAAAGACAAGGGAAAAGGCAAGGTAGGTGGACTACCTAACATAAAAGTAATAGACAATTTTCCACCACCTCCTTCTGTTACTCCACCAGTTTAGACTATTGACCCACTCGTAACTAAGGATATGGAGACTACACATGAGGATACAAATCCTATACACAATGAATATTGATACTCAGGAAGTAAATATTGTGGTTGATAAGGAGACCACTGGTGATAAGAAATATGTGGCTACTAAGGCACCGACTGACAATGTTGAGGTTGAAACACAAGTTGAACAAACTGAACAATCAGTTGATCCCTTGGTTACTAGAATGGTGACTGACACCATTGATGCAAACATTGAAAAATTGACAGATGGGATATCAGTTGCAGAGAAGCCTACTAAGTCATCGATAGTGGACAGTGTAGAGGTGCAAATAGAAAAACCCGAAGAGACCCATACTAAGAAACCCACTGAGAAACAAGAAGATAAAAAGGTGGAAACACAAGTACATTTAGAGATAGTGCCACCGGCAATAGCTGAGAAGCCTAAACCCATGCTGATAGAAATGCAAACACAAACTGACCCACTAGAGGTCGAGGCAAGCAAAGAGGTTACTCACACAAGAAGCATGCAGATTGTTAAGGTAGTTGGACAGTCATTTGGTACTTCTTTGACAGAGTTCAGACCAACTAATGTAACAGAGGTATTATTGGATTCTATCAAGAAAATCACATATTCTAATGTATTAGCATACAAGGCTATAGATGATACAATCCCTATTCTAAAATTGATTGCACCCAAGTGCAATGTAGAAAATAAAGATTCTTTGAGCCAATTAGACACATTATCTAAGTACATCACTGACAACATATTAACTGTTGATCAAATAAATGAAGAGACATTTAAAGAGAAAATGGATAAGGAAAAAGAGAAATTCTTTGATCAGACAATAAAGAAATGCATGGGACACATTGATACCCTTTTACCAGCACCGAGTAAAACAATAATGGAGTTTAAGGAACTATATAGAGATACATGTAAGACTAATATTTTGACAGTGGATATCAATAAGGAGATCAACAAAGTACAAAAAGAAATAAATGATATAGCTGACAATATCATTGGTTCATCTAAACCAATATTAGTTATAGAATAGGAGATAACTGGGTTTGAAGAAAAACTTGAAAAATTGGAGAAGGAAAAGGAAAGAATAAAAGGAAAGGCAAAAGAACTTAAATGCAGACTCGGTCTAAAGCTTGATAACCTCATCTCTTTGAGAAAAGATATCTTAGAGGCACTTGTTCAAGGACTGAAGACACCGGAAGAGAAAATGCATCACCTCACTGGTAACATTCAAAGTATAGAGGCAGCATTGAAGGATAGTGACAGGTTCACTCGGAGCCTCAATTTTATATTAGCAGACCTATTTTAGATTGTAACCAATTGACAACTGCACTCAGTTGACATTTTGACAGCCTTTGTCATTGATGTCAAAGGGGGAGTAGTATAGAAGAGAAAAATGATTGATAGAAGAGATCATCTGCTCAGGGGGAGCACACAGTTTTGGTAAGATTTTTGGACTTCAATTTTTGGATACAATTGGATTTTTCTCATGGGTCTTTTCATCAATGCCAAACATGGAGATTGTTGGCATTGCAAACTCCAATGAGAATTGTAGGTGATTGAAGGTATTGTCATTGATGGCAACCTTGCAATCTTATGGCACCGACAGACTCTACATAGGTAGATAGTTCACCGACAGTGACAAGGATGTTTACTGACACCCTAGTCAACAAGATTTTGATTATTGTATATTGTATTTAATTTTAATATCTTTTTGTAAGCCGACATGACATATTGTAATAAGACTCATATATAAGTATGAGATCTTGTAGATCATTTTGTAAGAGAGATATAGGATAGATATGTAGAGCAAATATTAAGGTAGATTCTGGAGAAAGGTTTATTGTTATTGCATGAGCTTAAACCGGTACTAAACCTGGCATAGCAGATTCTTTTTGTAGCAGTACATTACATTGGATTTCCATAATCCATTTTTGTAAGTCAGTGAAACTTCCTTTTGTATTTGAGCAGTGAGCTCTAGGCAGTTGGCCTTCCTGCATGTGGAGGCACACTATTGTAAGTAATATCCATTCATTGGCCAGTGAGTGAATATTGTGGGTCACAAATCCCACTGAGGTTTTTCCCACACCAGGTTTCTTCGCCAAAAATATTGTGTTATGGTTTCCTTTCTATGTTGTGTTTATTGTTCATATTTACTGCATTAATTCTATACCAGTACATTGTTTTGGAATACAAATTGCTTAATAAGGTTAGAAAATTTGTTAACCGGTTAGATACTGATTCACCTCCCCCCCCTCTCAGTATCTTTGGGAATCCTAATAGACCACCACCTTCAAAACCCATTTTTTCCACAATTTTTGCCCCTTTGCTATATTTTTCTTTCATGGACTCATTGACTCCACCAAAAAATTTAGGGACTGTAGTAGTTGTTGGAGTGGCCTTAACTGAATACTCATTTTCATCATCACTCCTATCATATGATGTTGTGGGATGCTCCATATTCCACAATTTTCTAAACTCTTCATCCTCATTGATGGACTCAAATTATGCACTGGTGTTTGGTTCACATAGATTCTTCCTCATAGTCCAAAAATCATTTATTTTGGTTTGAGTCCAACAACTATCTTTAGATTCTTGTAGAATTGATATGGGAATAGATTTGTTAGATGGATTAGCATATTTTTGGTAGAAATTATAGGACCTCCTATTTTTGATGCCCTCCTTTGTTGTCCTCTATGTGTGCAATGCCATAATTTGTGATGACAATTCTTCTATTGAAATGCTATTGTCAGTGATAATTTTCTCCATCTCTTTTTTACCTCATCCCAGGAGTCCATGTTTCTAAGATTTTCTATCAATGGTTTACTTTCATGTTGACATGATGCTGAAGAGTTTCCATTTTTCTTAAGCCTTGCTTGAACTACACCGATTGGATCATACTGCCAGAGACCCTCATCACCAAAGCTAAAGAACTGTCAAAAAACCATGTGCCATATTGTATGATTTTATCTCAAATGTGAACCATCCACATGAGAAAAAAAAAGGAAGGAAATATGCTCTTCTTTTTCTGACCATGAAAGTTCCTATCTATGCTCTCCAACTGTCATACATATTCCAGTGCAAATACCCTCTTTGTCACATGTATTGGAAGTTTGTAGGGTTCTACTATTGATTTGTAAAACCTTAACACAATGTATTCTTTCATGAAGAACTAGTCAGCCAATTATATTTGACTTCCAAGTTGAATGCGATCTCTACAAGACATAGGCAATCTAGGCATTGGGATGCTTGTAATTTCATTATATATTGGTGCCAAAAAGAAGTCTACAAAATGGTTGTAGTTCTTTCTGTTATCATGCATCCTTATCTTAGGTGTCCATTCATATATTGGATACTCTGTTCTATTTAGAGTCTTCTCATCAATATTATAGTTCATAATGTGAATATTGTTGGTCTCGAATACGACACAATAATTGGATAGAAGAAGATAGCACAAGTAGGATGAGAACCTAAATGTCTAACTGTAACCTTTTTTGATCATTAGTAATTGTTTTTGCATGGATTGAACAATGTACTCAACAAAATTATATCTTCTTAGTTGACCTACACAATGGATATTAAAAATCATTTCAAGAAGGCTAGCACTCACTTCCCTATCATTTTCCAATCCCAGACAAAATCTTAGCAAGGAAATAATATCCTGAACCCATGGAATAAAAATGTTACAATAATAAGGATGCTTATTATTCTGATCCAATGAAGTACCACACATTATTAGAGATTTGATAAATGAATCTCTATGACTTGGATCGAGACTCTCATAATTATCTGCTAGCTTTCCTAGGTCAATATGGATGTTTGAGTTTTGTGCTTCAAACCCTAGGTTCAACAAACAAGCAAATTCTCCCTCATTTATGGATAGAATTTACTCTTTTTTTTTTTTATTGACAATTGCTTTTTTATCTTCCTCATAATTTTTGGCACAGACCATGACAAATTTAGGGCAAGGGAATACTTCAGGTAACACCATGCTTCCCAATCCAGCATCCCACGATGTGATTTTATTTGCTCTTTGTTTTAACATTGTGTTGAATATAGTAAATTCTGCCCTCCTTGGATCTTCTGCCTTATTAGATAATACATATCTAATTTATATGATACACTTTTCACTATGGATAGAAAGGTCATAAATATCATGATATTCATCTGTGAAACCTGGTGTCTTAACCAGTTCGGTTAGGTATATTTTTTTATTCACTTGGCTTCCTATTGAACTACTGCTTCCCAGTTTCCCCATTGTTGTTACTATTAATAATTCAAAATAATGCTAGATACAAGCTTGAAAATGCTAACCCTCAAATTGAACCACGAGATTGAAAAAAAAAAAAACGCAGGATGTAGGTGTTCTAGACTTTCCCAGAAATTTCTATTTTACTAGATTGGCATAGATAGACTCTATTGCACTCCTCAATCTAGTATCTGTTTTTGAATCTCCTTGGATTTACTGGTTTGTCCATGAAATGAACATGATTATGAGTCACTTATTTTGAAAACACTGAAAAGTTCAAAAGTAATACCTAAAGGGCAAAATTTCTAGAATTTTGTTGTAATTTTAAAAATTATTATTAATATCTATTCACTGTGGAAGGAAAAAATATTCATTGTTTCAGTCTAAATTCTGAGGAAAGTGGACATGTCACGAGACTCAAGTGATGAGTCACTTTTCCAGACTATTTTTGAAGTCTTTTCAATCCTTTTCAACTTTTGCCTGAAATAGAGCTTAATTATAGTTAATTAAATGTAAAACGTTCAATTCTAGGTCAAGTTCTCAACAATGTGTTTACTTCCCACATTCGGGTCAAAATCCACCCTAAGTCACTGATTTGTGCTCATCCAACGAATGATGGTATCTGTTGTCAGTTTTCGTGGGTCCCAAGACATTTGTCACTTTTTGGCCACATCACCAGACTCAAATCACTTTTCAGGAATGGTTTTGAAGACTTTTTAATCCTTTTCAACTTCTGCCCGGAATAGAGCTTATTACAGCTAATTAAGTATACAATTATAATTTTAGAATTTAACTATACTTAATTAAATGTTTATCATTTATGGAAGTCTTCCATTAGAAGTTTGCAAAAAAAATTGTCGTTCCCATAGTCGGCCTGAAATACACCTCAAGTCGTTGATCTGTGCTCATCCAACATACAACAATATCCTTTGTCAGTTGTCGTGGGTCCCATTATATACATATGATTTCTACCACCCAAAAGAAACATTACCTGACACTTCATTGTCCCATGGGCCATAACCTTTCTTTCCTATTGGTGTTCAAGGACACGCGTTTTCGGTGAAAGTTTGCAAAAAAATTTAGAGATCCCACATTTGGCCCAAAATACACCTTAAGCTATTGATCCATGCTCATCCAACAGATGATAGTATCTATTGTCAGTTTTTCGTTTGTCTCATTATCAATAGGATTTGAAGATGAATTAAATGAATTAAATATATAAATTTCTAATGAATTAAAAATATAATTTAAATATGTAATTTCAAAACTTGCATGAAATTTCATTTTTTTTATTGACAATTTTTGTATTGTATTACTTGAAAATAAAATATTACAAATATGCAAGTATAGGTGGTATAGTAAAACCATCAGAGTTCTTCCATCACAAAAAACACCCCCAAGGGCCAAAACCGCCATTCCAAACAAAAAATAGAACCCTACTACATGCAAAAACCCCAGAATTCTAATTCGGCGTACCAAAATTTGTAGCAGACATCCCCTCATACATACAAAGTTGGGGAGAAAATGAAGATGGAACAAAAAGATACAAACAAACAATACAAAACACCACTGACCATAGCAGGATTAACCCAAAAATGACCTGTACTCTAGATCATCATGGAATTCTGAGAGTCGCTTCATTGCTTGGTTAGTCTTTGGTCTCAACCGCAACTCTAGACCCACCTTTGCATGTGCCACTTCATGAAGGACCATTAAAAACTCATCACACTGCATCAACCTTGCAAACATTTTGAAGGCCTTCCACCCGCACCAAGCAAGATCTCTGCATCTTGCCTTCAAATTATCATCTGGCCATCGAATGAGTGGTAGCAGCACCATCGGACTAGCCACCCCTGCCTCAGGAGCAATGCCCACCTTCGAGACCACACGAGCACACACACTATCCAAATTTAACAAGTAGTGCCCATCAATTACAACTCTCAGGGCATTTTTTACCTTGTCCACCTCATCCTCAAATTGGAAACCCCAAGCGACAATCAATGAATATTCCTCCATATTTGTCCTGTAGTGATGACCTAGATGGAAAATTTCCTCTCCCAACAACATTTTCATACTCTCGTACAACCGCTCATCCTTAGAAAGAAACAAACCTTTCAACCTCCTATCCGTAAATTGTCCAAAAAATGGGACTAACTTATTATCAGTATGGAAGGAGAAATTGGCTTCCATGCTACTTAAGAAACCCAAGACAATGCTATAAGTGCAAACAATATTCAATACCAAGACTTCCAATCCACCCAAGATTTAAACACCTCTCACCGTCTCACTCAATTCTAATTTCTGACATCCAACAGTGGCAACCGTCAGTATTATTCACAAACTCTGCCATCATTCCTTCGCATGCACTAGTTCAAATGCATAATTCATTCACACAAGTTGACATTAAAGTTGCATAAAGGTTAAATGTTAACCATTGACTTTTAGTGATGTGTGTACCATAGGTCCATAAGCCAATATCACTGCATATCTGTTGCTAGTTCTTGCGGGTCCCATTATACATAGGTTTTATACCACCCAAATGCCATGTCACCTAATGCTTCATCGTCCCATGGGCCACAAACTTTATTTTATTTCGGTTTTCAATGACACATATTTTTGTTGTTTAATGTACATGTATCTAGTTAGTTGGATTTTTTTTTATATTGAAATTATGCAGAAAAAATTACAAGTAAGTTGGACTTTTAATTCACTTGTTTTTCACGAGATAAACATTTTTTCTTATATATTTATAATCAGTGATAATCAATTATAAATAATTAATGGAATGAACTGGAAAAAAAAAATTTATATTAAATATAGAGGAAGAAACATTACATAAAAAAAGATCATAGTATTAAATTTATTTCCATTTTTTCACAAAATATTGAAATAGCGTAGCTCATAGACAAAAAAAAAACCATAGCTCATAGACATTGCGATCCTTATTGGATGCTATCACTTGCAGCCAATCCCTGACATTATGTTTTTTCAAATACTTGTTTGTCAAGCACTTCAAATATCTTTTAGAAAAGGTCATCTCAAAAGTGACACTAAGTTTGTTCATTAACTTTAGAGAAGAAATTAAAATAGACCTACAATTTTTTTATGGTGAAAATTAAATCTTATATCCACACAAATTAATAACTATTTAAGCTATTTCAAAACATAATGATTATGCTAAGTATCCCGCTATAGCATGATGGAAGCAACAAATAATAAAATGAAATAGAAATCATTTTTATATCCATAAAAGGCAAACTGAAACGAACTACAATTTGCAAAAGTATGATTAATATATATGTTTTGCAAATTGATAATTTTTACATGTCGGAGTCCTCAAAAACATTAAAGCCAAAATGAGTGAGGTTATGAGGAAATAGCAAAAAAAAAAAAAAACTACTAGGGTGTTCGGGCTAGGGAACAAGCACTGGACACATTCATGGTTTACCCTAAGAATCTTGCCCTCCCTCCATGTAGAATTTTTCAGACATTATAAGCTATGAGAATTCTTCAAGACAACTGTAGTCTAGAAAGTCATCCAAGAGGAACCATTTCCGAAGAAAGTGCCTACCAATCCATGCCCATTTCCTATGATTTGTCAACTGCTCTGCATTCAAGTTCAAAAGAAACAGTTGCCTATCCATTGTTTGGTCAGGGAGGAGAAGCTTGGTTAATTCACTCGCTCAAGGGATCCCCACGCCTACTTCTAAAAAGACAACAACAATAATGTCATCTCCAAGCAAGTCTTATTTAAACACCTTCCTTAATAGTATCAACATATCCACCTTGTCTCCTTCGAGGTACAAAAGAGATGCCAAGAACCGATACGTAACGTCCATGTTAACACGGTATCTATTTTCATTACGCAGAACCTCTCTACCCAACACCATCCTCACAGCCTCATTAGTGAACATCCCAACCTCCTTATAGACTGATTAGAGAGCTGGGTCTCTAACGGAGCCCAAAAAGGCCCTCTGATCCTCCACAGAAATGCTTCTCAAGAGGATAGGAGTGTCCATCTTCAGAAACCAGAATACCAAATTATACAACTTGAGCCTATAGACCTAAACCAGAGGCAAAATTTAAATACCATGAGCTCTGAAAAATTTATCTACCAAAGGCTAATTGAAGATGAAAGAAGTCGATATCATCTCTAAATAGCTGAAGCTCTTGATTGTAATAATTCCTTCTCTAACCGTATTAATTCCTTTAACTTTTTTTAAATCTTTCGTATATCTCTGCAAATCTTTCCCATAATTGCACTAGTGTGCGAAATTGGAAACAACTATAATCCATTACCAAATAACATATTGGAAGTCATGGGGAAAGAGTGGATTGCAGTTAGTCACTAGACATATATTAAATGACCAACATTATCGACTGTGACATTTGATATGTGTCTATTCAATGCACTTCTATTTCGGGCACTTTTTGAAGAACTACGTTCTCTTCATAAATTTGGGCTGAAATAGAACTTCAACCATTGATCTACTATCATTGAATGGTTTAAAATCATTGATGGATTTTAGGTACGTGTCACATGTCAAAGAGGTCATGCTTATCAATACATCATGCAGAGTCTGAACTCAATGTGATGTACTGATGTGATCTGATGTGATGTCCCTTGTTTATTAATGGAAATGAATTCATGAAATCGCCAAATTAAATAATTTTCAAGAGGTGGATAAAAATCACCAATACACTAAAATAATTTTTCCTTCGGACCTTCGGAATAAAAATTTTTGCCCATACACTTATATATTTGTTCCTTTAAACAAAAAGTATTTGCCTCCTACAATATATATTTTCCCCACTAAACAAGGTATTATTTGGCAGAATTTTATGGAATTTTCGAACCCTAGAAAAAAATAGCCAATACAAACTATTTTTTTTTCCTACTTTGAAAAAACATTTCACTATCAATATGAAAATTCCCCCCCCCCCCCCCGCCCAAAAAAAAAAGCCTGGTTCGCTAGGGTCTTAGAGTTTTTCCCGTGGGGTTCTTTCTTAAATTTATCCCCAAGTCCACTTGTTTTTGGCCTCTGCCACTCCTAAGACTTTACCATCAAGATAGGAGGATACTTATCTTTAGATTGGTCCCACCTCATCCTCCGGACCCAACACGGTGCTAAGCTCAAAATTCTTTGAGAACCCCTACACACCGAGCATGAGGCTAATCAGGCTATACTCAACATTGAGCCTACTCATACCTCCATCTCCAATAAGGAGAGAAGAACGGTAGAAATTCTAGAGGATGAAGAGGTGACCAGAGATATTACACCAAAGAAAAAAGTTTTCCTCAATGAATTCATAAATTTGGATCCATTTTCCAATTACCATGCCACGGGTCTTGGTACCTACTATATTTTTTATGGGGATCAAATTATCTCAAAATTGACTATGGGTCTACTAACCAAGGAGGAGCTATCTTCTATGCTCTAGACCTTGTAATTTGATGGTGCAAGATGCAAGGTAGGTTCTAGCACTTAAATTTTTCTAACTTCGCCTTCTAGTGAACAAATCCTGAGATCTTTTTGCTTGCAGTTTGCTTGCTCCAACAATGAAGCGGAATATGAAGGGCTAATCCAAGGCCTAAGTTTACCAGAAAGGATGGGAATAAAATAGCTGAAAGTTTTGGGTGATTCTGAGTTGATAGTGCACCAGGTTTGAGGAATCTGAAGTGCCAAGAACGTCCGCACGAGGTCCTACTACCATAGGACATGGGATTTTATTGAAAGATTTGATACTTCCAACATCCAAAGGATTCCTCAAAAGACAAATGCATCTACCGATTGGATGACCACTATTGGGTTGCAATTCAACCCTCTTATGGATTTGCTCGCCAACCCTAAGGCAGTCCGCATGATCGTTCAACTAGCTATTCCAGACAATGACACACACTGACAAGTTTTCAATAATGATTAGCAAATTGCTCTGTTCATTCAAAACTCCAAAGAGTTTGCTAATCAAATGCTGTCTAAAGTAAAGGAGACTTACAAGGATCATATAAGTCAATTGAAATCCAACAAGCTCCTAAATATATTGATCACCCTGGATAATTTATTTGACCATGATGATGCTAAAAATGACAAGCAAAAATTCACGGCTGATAAAGGTGACTACACCGAAATGTCAGTAGGGAATGGGATAACACTTAAGATCAAAAAGGGAGTTCCCCGAGAAGACTAAGAAAGGTTGGCTCGATATTGTGATGACTACGTGGGCATGCTAGCATGGTCATATCAGGATTTGAAAGGTTAAAATTCTAGCATCATTCAACATACCATTAAGCTTGCCGATGGGGCCAAGTCGGTTTGACAGAAACAGAGGCCTATCAATCTAAAGATTGAGGGTCTCATGGCACAAGAACTAAAGAAACTAATAGAGTCCAAGATTGTCTACCTCATCAAACATAGTACATGGGTATCAGATTTGGTACCATTCAAAAAGAAGAATGGGGATATCCGGCTCCGTGTGGACTTCCATGACTTGAACCAAGCTTCTCTAAAAGACCATTACCCTTTGCCACCAATGGAATAGTTGTTAAGAACTGTGGTGGGGTCAGAGATGTTTTTGATGCTAGATGGATTATCGGGTTATAAACAATTGTTGGTAAAGCCAGAAGACCAACATAAGACCACCTTCACAACCAAATGGGGAACGTTTTCTTACCAAAAAATGTCATTTGGATTGTCAAGCGCGGGTGCCACTTTTCAAAGGGCTATGGATCTAGATTTCAAGGAGTTGATTAATAAAATAATCCTCATCTAATTGGATGACTTGATGGTGTTTTCAAAGCATAAAGAACATCATTTCAATCATCTCAAGCTAGTTTTCAAGAAGTGTTCAAAATTCAGCATTTCATTGAACCCAAAGAAATACATCTTTGGGGTCCTGCAAGGGAAATTGTTGGGACACGTAGTGTGAAAAGAAGGAATCTCCATCGATCTAGATCGAGTGAAGGAAATAAAGGAGATTCTTCTTCCTGTCAATAGGAAGGGAATTTAGTCCTTCCTAGGCAAGGTCAACTTTGTTAGTCATTACATCTTAGACTTTGTTGGAATGGTGAGGCTTATCATGTTAATGCCTAAAAAGGAAATACATTTTAAATGGACTCCTAAAGAAAAAGAAGAATTTGAGAAAATCAAAGATGCCATCTCTTTCACTCCAGTTTTATCAAACCCTGATATGTCTAGGGATTTCATAATTTAGGTTTTCTCTAGCAATTATAACATTGTCATGGTACTAACCCAGAAAGATGCAGACAAAAAGGGTGAGAATCCCGTAGTCTTTCATTCCAAAACTCTAAATGAGTATGAGGATAAATATGACTTTGTTGAAAAATAAGCACTGGCCATTGCCAAAGGCCTCAAAAAGTTTAGGTATTTTATTGCCTGCAATAAGACTACTATGTATGTCTCTCATCCTTTAGTCAGGGAATATATAATGGAGGGTGAAATTACAGAGTAAAGGGAAAAGTGGATTACCAAGGTCTTAGAATATGACATTGATGCCATGCCCACTATGGTAATCTGCAGAAAAGGCCTTTGCGAATATACAGCCCAGGAGTCTGATCCTCAAGAAGTCGAGACTACTATGGAGGAGGTTGTGATGTTCTCCTCTGAGCATACAGAAGAAAGTTGGGTTGAAAGACAAAAACACTTCATGGAAACTGGAATATTACCAACTAATATTTATGTTGAAAAGACGAGATTCTATAGGATGCATAATAGTGGCTTCTGCCTTGTTGAAGGAGTGTTTTTTAAAAGGAATTTTGACAGAATTCTACTCATAGACCAAGACCAAGCCCATAAAATATTACATGAATTCCATCATGGCCTGCCAAGGGGCCATTATTTAGTACAAACCACCATCATCAAGATTATTCAGTACAAACCACCATCATCAAGACACACATGCTCTGGTGAGAGAATGCAAGGAGTGTCAATACTATAGTGGTACACACAAGAAGGCAACATTGCCACTTAGGCCAATTATGGTGGAAGAACCCTTTGCTCAATGGGGTCTGGATTTCATAGGGATGATTAATCCATCTAGCTCAGCCAGACACAAGTGGATCCTTAATGCCACTGATTACTTCACCAGATGGTCGGAGGCTGTACCCCTAAGGAACTCATTAGAAACAAAAGTAGTAGCATTTTTGGAGGATCTCATATGCCGGTATGGTCCACCAAAGAACATAATATTAGATAATGCACGCGCATTCATGGGCTCCCATGTAACCCAATTTTTTCTCTTTCAAGGTATATATCTAAAGACTTCCTCCAATTATTACCCTTGAGGAAATGGCCTAGCTGAATCTACCAATAACAACCTCATAAGACTCATTAAAACAATGGGGTCTGAACACAAAAGGGAGTGACATTACCACTTGAGAAGCACGTTATAGGCGGACCAGATCACACCTAAGAATATTTTAAAGAACTCTCCATACAAGCTGGTCTACAAAAAAGACACCTTATTTTTCATATCTTTGGAGATCCCTGCTTTGTAGCTCCTCAAGTCCATTGAGGTGGCTGGAAATTAGCCCATGGAGGTGAGGTTGGTAGAGCTTATGGAGCTAGAAGAAGTAAGGGAAGAGACATTTGAGTCTCTTCATAACTATCGACGAACCATCAAGAGGTGGTTTGATAATGAGAAGAGTTCTGATCCGAAGCTCAAACTAGGAAATCTTGTTTTAAAATATAATGAGAGGGAGGCCAGGATAGGTCGGCATGCTAAGTTTGGTTGTTTATGGGAGGTATCCTTATGCATCATGAATTTTAAGGATGTTAATGCAATCGACCTCAAGAATATGCAAGGGGAATCTCTCAAAATCTTAGTTAACAGGTTTCATCTTAAACTTTTATATTAAAGCTTAGTGGCCCCAATGTAAATAATATATTTTATCATTCCTTATTTATTTGATTATGTTTCTTCATGCATTTTAAGCAAAATAAGTAAATCATAATATACGTTGTAAACAAGAAAAAGATTCATTATATTATATATCAGTATCTTTATACAATGCATAAAATGGCTTCCAGCCTATAAATCTTAGTAGCAAGGTGGTAGATCTTAGTAGCGCAATGGAAATATTTCAGTTGTCTTCCTTGTCCTCATACTCATCCATGATAAATTCAAATTCATCATCTTCATCATCATCATCTCCCATCCACTCATGGATGGCATCACTATCAAATTCCTGAGATATCGACACAAGTAATAGGTTCAGAAGAATCTGCGGCATCAGGATCTACAGGAAGATGTAGTCATAGAACTTGGTATACCATATTGATGTGTTGGATGGAGTGGGTACTATTAGATGGAGTCTAAGGAGGAACTCCATAGCGCACTCTATGCGTAGGTGATGAGTAAACAATGACATACGTTTTAAGCTGCCTATAAGAGGATACCAAGTCACCTCCTCTCCAAGGGTGATGAAAAGCTGCAAGTCCGAGGCCAAGGGCAAACCTCTGAAAGGGACAAATTATTCCATGACATCCTTAAGGCCACCTAGATACTCTGATGGGAAGAGTGTCTTGGTCAGTTCTGTTGTCAGGTAGTCATGTGTCCCATCATCTAGAAATGAAGCCATGAAGTAGGAGAAGATATCAGTGTTGACACGATATCTGTCAACATCGTCAATAAAATGTTCCTCGAGCACCCATTTAATTGCAACAGTGATCAATGGATTTTTCTGTCACGTCATTCCTTGCAACCTGCGGTCTAAAGTGTTGCCAAGAAAATAGACTTGTGCCTTGCTTCTGGTAAGCCTAATAGGAGTATCCATAACTCAAGAAACTCCATCATTGAGCTAACTTTTGTGCAAAGGAATGTCTGAAAATACATATTTATAGTTGATTTCCAGCTCTAAGTAATAAAACTAAATTAAGAGTCGATGCCTTTGATATTTGATGGGGTTTTCCTTTCTCATTACTCACACAAGTGAATGGAGTCAAGTCTGAAGGTTGCGTATGTCCTGTCCAGATTCTCAAAAAGAAAAACAGCTTACTCAGATGCCATGTGTATTTTAGAGTACCTCGTGCCTTAACCTAGTAGACAGCAGATCTATTTTGGCTCATGTGAGCATCATTGCCTGTGTATTTTCTCTTAAATAAGGATATCCATTCGGACAGGCATATCATCTCTAGTGGATTGGAATGATGGCGTAGTGGGCTAACATCTTTTTAAAATGGAAAGTGGTGGCACTTCTTCCTATTTTAGCATTAATGTTGCCTGGAAAATGAAGTGGCATATGTGCCGATAGATGCATATCATGAATTCTTCCTTTTCACAGACAAATCTAGGCATGTGATACATTTAAGGAAGAGAGCTTGAAAAGTGCATGTCATATTTGCAATTTGCATTCCCAGTGCCAGAAGTTATAGTGTCAGAAAAATATCACCTACAAATATGGAGATGGATACCATAGCCTCAAATCCTTCCCAGGGTGAATTGTGGGTGGACATATATGGGGAAATTTCATACGCATCCCACATCATGCCCCCCAAGCCAAAATATCCTAGAACCAAACCCAAATCAAAGATAGTCACTCGTGATTCCATGGCAATGAATGAATCCTTAGAAGAGGTCATTGAGCCCAAACTACACAAACAACCAAGAGCTCTTAGGGCGGCTATGCTAGGAAGAATGCTAAATCATAGAAATGAGTCTTAGTCTACAATGTTCAAATTTTGGAATTCCAACACTCGTCAGTTCATGATCCCTATGGTTCCACATTGTCTACAATTTGTGGCTACATGCATGAGAAGATTCATGTCAGACTCTCTTTTGATATAGGGCTCCTCTCTACAAGTCGTCATAACCTTAGTAGCCATTTGAGACATGTTGTGTTGGCCTAGAATTGATAGCACATAGGTGTTTGATAAAGGCGCTATGGAAGACTATTGGCATTCTAGGTGAGATATTGTCCATTTTGTCAAGCTCATTTGAATTGGAGTTTGGTGGTTGAGCCTCCAAAGCTCCCTATCCACTATATTGATAAGGAGCAATGATCTTAAAGATATCCCCTCTACTATTGCATTCCTGTGTGGTCATGAAAATGACCGAGAGATCACCGCTCCTATGATGGGTTTCTTGTTCAAATGCCAGAAGAAAAAGGAGCCATTCCATTTTGACTTCTCTATGTGGATAGCCAGAGAAATGGTGAGGCAGTTGGTCAAATTTGAGCAATCATGGCAGTTCAGGTTTGCCTAATTCCTAGTTCATTTGTTCGTATACCAAAATGCCATTTTCTTTAGTCAATTCATGGCATTGGCTACTCATGATGAGTTAGGAAACAAAATGCTTGTGTCTGCCTAGACCCTCATACTATAAGCCACTTATGATGTATACCAGTTTTTAGTCTATTTCTTGGCTCCTGTCCTTCTCAATTTTGGTGTCATCCCTAAGGAACCTCTTGCTCATTTTTCTACAATCCAAATAAAATGGATGAGTAATGAATGCCCCCACTGTGATCGATTCTTGGGTAAGGATTTCTCTTTTGTGTGAGTGCATGGCTTCTTTGAGGATGCCTTCCACCTTCCTACCTACATTACTGAGAGAACCTTGGCTCTCAAGATATCATGGTAGCTAGTGGAAGTTGAAAAAGCTATAGGGTCAGGAAAACATGATACATCTATTATTGAAGACCACAAAGTTATTGGCCTTATTATTCTTGAGCAAAGAAGCATTGCCGAGAGGGTACTAACCTCCAAGCTAGTGAAATTAGGCTTGGTAGCATTAGATGATGTATGGAGCTATGACCTAGATGACAATCTATCTCGTAAATAGAGGAAAAATGCTATTAAATATGTGTCGTGGAACTCATGGGAGGGACACAATCGCCCGCTAGTGAATGACCCAATTCTTTATGTGGGTCCTAGTGACTTTCCTATCATTGAGCGCCCCCTATGGTTGAATTTTTACCATATCTTTCAAAGGCACAATCTAGCTAAGCCTATTCCTCGGAACATGTGACAAGCCATGGAAAATGATTGTTGGATGAAGCAGAAGAGAAATGATTTTTGGATCTACTGCCAAGAGACTAATCAACCTAGGGCTAATCTGGGGAACACCCATTTTGATGAGAATTTTGAGGAAGAATGGCATAACCATAACAAGTCAAAAGAAGATACAAGTGATGAGTCCCCGTGTGATGACTCCTCCCCCGAGGAGGTTTGACCTTAGGAGGACGAGATTATAAATGTAGAGGAGAAAGGTATCGGAGCTGACATTTCAGTTTCTCTTGTTAGCTCAGTTTGGAGGCTTTGTTCCCAATCCTCCAAGAGATCATCTGAGAAGGAGACACCTAATTCCCTTTCAAGGAAGAAACAATATTTGGGTTCAACAAAAAAGGGTTCATTTCTCAAGTCCCAGTGGTTCCTCTAGCCCCTGAGCAATTGGTGGCCTCTACAGGTCAAGTACACTCTACTCTTTCCTTCCTCTCTCCTCAATCCATGGTTTCCTCAACACACCAAGTTGCATAGATGTCTTCTTAGGTCCCTACTACTATTAAATTATCCCCCACCAAAACACTGGTTGAGCCTCAAGTTACGTCATTGCAGGTCGATTCTTCCCTCCCTACCCCTGATGTCATATTTCCTCTAATGTTTTTCCCATAGATTTCTGCTACAACTGCAATTTTGTGTAGGCTTGGGTTTGGAGAGTCCACTCCTCCCCCAAATTTCAGTACAACATCTACTGATCCTACTCTTTTAGGAGCTTCTCCCTTTGTATCATTGTTCTCCCCAACCACATTAGCACAACCCATTCAAACCACTTTTGGTATCCCTGCTTCCCATTTCCCCTATGCCATCCCTCATGGTGTAGTGTTTGTGGGAAAAACCATTTTGGTCCTGGATACTTTTTATCAGCAAGTTACCTATTCCAAATGTGTGCAAGTTAGCTGGGTGCACAAGAGAAGGGAGAAAGATAGTTCTAAGCTAGCGCAACCACATTTGCAGACACATTTAAGTGAGGAAAATAATAACCTCCTCCTCGCAATCATGCTCCAAAAGGGCAACAAGCTAGATGCCCAAATGAGGCCCAATAATTACACTCTACATGGTGTTGGAGTTAATCTCTCAAATGCCACAACTATGAATAAATTAGAAATAATGGAAGAAACTTTGAAGGCGGTGTCTTTGGATTTCATCAAGAAGAGTCTTCACCTGGACAAGATGCATGCAGACCTCATCCACCTCAAAGAATCTTTGAGTACTCAGAGGAAGGAGGACAAAGCTAGAAGTGATGAGATAAACCACTTGGAGGGCTTGTTAACTCAAGCCAATTCTGAAAAAGGGAAGTTGCAATCCACCCTGAACAACGTGAGTTCTTAATTGAAAGGGAAGGAAGTGACGAGGAATAGGTCACTGAAAGAATTGTAGGAGAGGGGGCAAGAGATACAACAGCTAAAAGAAGCTTCCATAGATGCTACCCAAATTCATACTTAGTTGTGAGAGGAATTCCACCTGAAGGAATAATATGCTTGGGAACTAAGCGAAGAACAGGTCATGCTCATGCTTTCTAAGGAGAGAAAAAGGTTTGAAATAGAAACACGCGATATATAGAGTAGCCGGGAACAAACTGAGAAGAAATTCCAAGATATAAAGAGATTATTACAACAAGAGTAGCATCACACTACGCAACTTTAGGAGGCTTTTGAAGATGGAGGTACTAAGTTCCTCGCTTTGGAACATCAGGTGTCCCATGAGCAAGACAAATGCAAAAATCCCCAAAATGACATAAGAGAAAAGGATGATGAAATCATGCACTTATCTCATCTTCCTCCCCCTCTGGAAGTTCTTGAGGATCTATCCTTGGTCGCAGAAAAATTTTATGTTTCTCATTGGGATAAGATTAAATAGTATTGCCCTTCGTTGCAGCTCATGCTAAGGTTCCTAGGTGAGGCACAATTTCTCTATGTTGGAGTGGGCACGCGTATTAACAACATTACACTTTTCATTGGTCCTAAGCTCCTCGTGGCCTAGAGTTTGATTCAATTGTTGTATGCTGCTTCAGATGAGGAATTAAAAGAAAAAGGGGTTACAGATCATAAATAATTGATCAAGAAGACCAACATTTTCATTAACCAACACAGGTTAACCACACAAGCATCAAAAGTACTTGAGTCCTTGCGGATTTTAGTTCCAAACATCAAGCGACGTGTAGAGAAGTTTGTGTACCTGGGTCTGCCTTCACATTTTCCCATAGATGGATTCAGGCTAGGGATTGAGCAAGTTATGAATCAAATCAAGCAATTGCAGCAACATGGGAATTTCCTACAGCGCCTTAGCAGTCCTATTTTGGTAGAGGAAGTCGAGCATCTCTTGCACCCCTTGGCCCATCTCTACATGCTCCTGAAGATGGTCCATGATGAATGAGCGAGCTTGCCATTTGATTAAGTAGTCTATTTGGACCATGATTGCCAGAATCTGGAAGCTCAGGTGTTACCCTCGGAAGATGATTAGTTTGTGTTGTAGTAGGTCTTTGATCTGCTTTGCCTTGTTCAAGCATGAAGTTTGGTCTCAGAACCAATAATTTTGGGTCCTAGTATTCCGCAGGCATAATTCCCCATTTAGTCACTAAAAAATGTTAATATTCTTTCAAAGTGGTTTGTGTGCGGCATTTTGGTAAAGTTTCGGCCCCTTCCTTTAATTTATGGCCCACTCTCCCGATCGCTAGTGCATGTGCCAAGTGGTGTCTCATCGTTTCTCTAAGTGGCTCACTCTTCTCGCCTAGTGTTGAGAGGACATAGAGCTGCTGCGTGTCGCAAGTCTTTTCTTTGACATATGTTTTCTGACCCCACCATCTTCCATCTACTAGTAATGACACTTGGTGCTGCCAAATTCCATGTTCCGGTTCTCTTTTTTGAGTTCGACTTCAGATCTCCCCCGGGTCACCGCATATCTTCTTTAATGATTCATGAACCAGAATGTTATTTGCACCACAATTTTCTTATTTCACAGGTGCAAGGGTCACCATGATGCGGTTGGAGTAACAATATTAAAGGTCATTTTATCTATGTAGCGTCTTAGGGAGTGCCATGTTGGGAGATTCCTGATCGGAAGGAGTTGCTAGGGTTTTTCTGATGCTTTTGTATTGTTTGTTGAAGGCCAAGCGCTCTATTTAGGCCTTCTTTCTACTATTTTTTAAGGGTTCAGACTTTCCTAAGAATTGATTAGGCTTTGACTCATTGAAAAGCCTTGATGTTAATTAAATTGGGTGAATGATAGACATATAAGATTGTGCCTATGGCCTTTGTGGTTGTTTTATTTGAAGCTTAGTAAATTGACTTATGTGTTGTATTCAGATTTAATAACTTCTATGATATATGCTATGAGACTCTATAGATTAAACTATGTTTTAGGACTTGTTATCTATTGGATGAATGGTGAATGTCATATTATGTTGAATGAAGTTTAGTTTAATCATCTTTTCTAACGGTGTTGAGCATGTAGATTGTTGATTCGGCTTTAAAACTACACGTATCTCGGTTTTATATGCTTCTAGTGTCTTAAAAATATTCTGGCATATTGCCTAAGTAGTGTAGCTTTTTAAGTTTTCCTCTTCCCCTTTTCTCCCCCAATTGTATGAAGAGCCAACCTCTCAAACCTAGAGCTTATTAAGTGAATCTCGCACAAAAGGTCCCTGATCACTGAATTTCTCATAAGGTTGTTAGCATTTAATGTCAAATTAGGATTCAACAAAAGACATTTCAGAAAATGATAGAAGATGACAAAGTCAGATTGAATAAAGGTCTGCAAACTTTTTCAGATGTAGTAACAGAAGGTGGTAAAATATATAAGTCTTGTCTAATTTTGTCAAAGTTCACAATAGATATAGACAAGCAAAGAAGTGTTTGTTAGGGTAAACTTGCTGGTATCTCACAGTCTTTTGATTCTATGTATCCCTAACCAATAGTGTAGAAGGGCAGATAATAGCTCTCAATGATCAAATCTCGAGCCTTAATGCGGATAAGGACAAAATTTTGAGGAGAGTTGTTGAACTCCGGAATTTGATTGCCCCCTAGCTGGACACCATGTTGAGCAATAAGGTTGATTGACTAAAGGCTATGGGACAACTTGTTCCATCTGAATTGAAGGATGTGGAGATTCATGCATATGTTTTCAGTGCATTCATTACAATCTTAGAGAACTTGAAGAATGGGTGGGACAATCACTTAGGATTTGTGAAGAACATTTTTGCCGATATCTTCAAGTACTTGTAAAATATCATGTAGGTATCTCTATTTTAGATAGCACCCCATCTTTGGAATTGCAATCAAAGGGGAAGAGTAAAGGTGAAAAATGTACAATAAAAGAGTGCAATGTATAGAGAATGTTACAAGTTTGAGAATTCTTTGTCTAATGGGAGCCTTAGCAATTTTGATCTAATGTACAAGTTTCAACACTTAGTCATTTTTCATGAGTGTTGCCATCAATGCCAAAGGGGGGTATTATTGGCAAGTGACATTCATCCGGTGGATATCAATTCTTGATTAGTAGTTTAGGGTTATCATAGATAGCAACTCTTCTTGAGATTCCTATCCGATAATCACGGATCTTGATATTCGGAAGTGGATGTGAACCGATAATCAGTTAACAGGTAATTCAGATTGAGCAGAGCATATTTAGTTTGGAATCTTTTAGGTGGTTGTGGTGTCATGAATCATGCATGGGATGATTGGGCCAACATAGAGATATTATTTTATCATTGATTAGGTGATCCTAGCTTTTGTTTTTAATGATCTGGCCAAGTCGACTCATGATTACATGTTACATTAATAGGCCGACTTGATAAATGACTATTTTGTGATAGTGGATATATAAGACCGGTGCAAAATATATTTTTGGAGTGTGATATGATTCATATGTGAGCAAGTGGTGATCGAGAATCCTTTGTAGCCTCATTAAACATGCACATTCTAGATCCAGTAACTGAGTGAGATAGTGAACAGAGTAGAGTTGCAGAGCAGATACAGTCATAGATTTTGCACTTAACCAGAACTCATCCAAAAATTGTCAAATCCTATTTTGGAGTTCTTTCATTGCAGTTCATCACTGTAATTGATCAGTAAGGTAGTGAGCCATTCAGGTTTTAGCCTTTATTGTAATTGAGCAGTGAGCTCTAGGCAGTGTGCCTGAATGCTTGTGCATTCCCCCTCATGTAATATTGTTTTTCTACTGGCCATAGTGGAATAATATTGTGGGTTCAAATCCCACTATGGTTTTTCCCATTTGGGTTTCCACATCAAATTCCTAGTGTTATGATTTTGTGGTTGATTGTTTTGTGTTTCTACATTTCAGTTCCATGCTTATGCTTCTGGTGGTTTAAAGTTAAGTTAGAAAATTTGTTAACTTGTAGAACACTGATTCACCCCCTCTCAGTGTTCCTTGATTCCAACAAATTGAGTCCCTATAAATCTTTCTTCATTCTGCATACAAAATTTGGCTTATCTAAGAAATTAAATCCTTCTCATTGTTCAATATAGATTTCTTTTAACTCTTTATTCGAAAATGTAGACTTAACATCCATTTGATAAAATTTGAAGTTCATAAATGCTAATAATGCAAAAAATATTTTGATAGCCCCCAGTCTAGCTATTAGAGCAAATGTCTCCTCAAAATCTACACTCTCAACTTGAGCATACTCTTTTCATACTAATCTATCCTTATTATGGATTACCTTACCTTCTTCATTCAAATTATTTCTCAGAACCTAGTTAGTACCTGTAACATTCTTGTCTTTAGGTCTTGCAACTAACTCCTAGGTCTCATTTTTCTAAATCTAAGACAATTCTTCTTCCATATAATCTTTTTTGACCTTTTTGCTTTCTTGCCTCTGCATAATTGATCGGTTCAAGTATTGATAGTAAATCAAAATACACTTATTCATTTATTTTGGTGTTCTTCTCTTATTTTGAGAACCATTATCTTTATCTTTAACAATTTGATCTTTAGAATGATTCTTCTACACATACCTTATCAGAGTCTTTGTAATTGTTATCTTTGACTTACTTCCAAAGTGCTTTTCACTTCTGCAAACTAAATCAACCTAGTCATCATCTTCCAAAATATAAGTTTATTACATTTTTCATTAAAACTTATATTTTTACATTCTAATACTTTCTTGAATCTTTTTTTATAACATTTGTATGTTTTTCTTATCATTGAATAACCAAGAAAAATACCCGTCATTTGTAAAATTCATCTTAATAACAAGTATCAAATATCAATATCAATTAGAATCAAAGGGAAATCATGAATCCCTATCTAATCAAAGAATCTTAACAAACAGACAATGAAATAACACAATCAAGGAAAATAGGAACTATAAATGAAATCAATTAAAGACTCCCTATTCCGTGAGTGCATATAACTTCCATTGCTCTTCTCTTCTCTGTCGTATGATGGCTCTTAGATATTGCGCTGGCAACCTTTAAGTGACACAAAGATTCAAAGTTCGTGATTGTTGAAAATAGAGATTGGATGCTCAATTTATAGAAAAATGGAGAAGTTTGATTGAAAGGTGGAACAAATTGATCAAGGGGTGGAACTCAGGTGAGCTCACATGGAAATTGATAGTTGAATTGCTGGTTATATGAGTGAAACTCAATAGATTGAATAGATTAATTGAGTCAACTAATTGAGAAAAAACTGACTAAAGGAAGAAAAAGAATGATTGGAGGAAATAAAGAAGATGACAAAGAAAGCTTAATTTAGAAAAAGCTAACTAAAAGATGGAAATAGAGATTGAAGAGATAAATAATTTAATTAATTAATTAATTTAGCATGTGCTTGCATTTTAACTTAGATTTTCAATTTAATCTTTGCATGAGATTTATTCAAATAATTGAATTTATTTAAATTCAATTTAGCATTTGAATATATTTAGAACTTGACTTTGATTTTCAATTTGGTTTTTGAAATCATGCACATGTATTTGAATTTAGAAGAATTTAGAAGAATTAAATGAAATTAGAATTTGAGGATTTGGAAATGGAAGAATTAATTAGTTAATAAAATAATTTAAAGAAACTATTTAATTATTTAGAAATGGACTTTAATTAAATAATAAAGATTATTTAAATTGGGGAATTAATTGGAATTAATTAAATAATAAATATTTAATTAATATTTAGAAAATGGTTAAAATGATTAAATGATGATAGAATAAGAAATAGAATAATTAGTAAGATTATGAGGAAATATGAAATAGAAGAAATAGAAGAAATAGAAGAATTAGCAGAACAAGATTAATTATTTTAATTAAATAATTAAAAAAATATTTAATCAATTAGAGGAATAATTAATACATGATCAATGAGACATTTTTAGGTGTGTACATTTGCCCCTCTTTGAGACAATGTCGGAATCACTTTGTTTCAAAGAAAACAAAAAATTCTGCCCCAATATGCCTTGGTACTATTGTATAGTGTAAATATGCCCCCTTGGAAAAGGTGTTCGGAAAATTCAAAAATTGAGACCATGTTCTCGATATCAGTTTAACGAGCAAGCGTGTGAAATTTTGTGTGATTTCGAGATTGTTTGAGTAGGCTACAAGGTGTTTGAAGCTAGCGGGGACCACGGGCGTCGAGGTGTCAAAAAACCTAATTTTGAGCTATAAATAGAGATTTTTAGGTTTTCATTTGCCCATTTGTAACTTGGTAAATTATTGGTTTCTCTGCAATTTGTGTGCTTTTATCTGAGTATTTGATCATCATGGTTGGTTATAGAGCTCGATTGCATCTATTTGACCGAGTACGTTCATATCAGAGACCTCCTGGGATTGGCGGCATGCTATTTTTCCAATTTTTTCCTGACATTTTTGCCTGTTTTATGCTATTTTCCAAAAAAAAATTCCATGATCAATTTTTGCATTGTGTTACACAATCGCTTGTCGATGTTTACGCATTCATTGTTAATGTATCGCAAATGCTCTATAGCTATGCATGCGCCTTAAGTGTTACACATTTTTGTTAAACATGTCGCATTCACTCATTTCTTTATGCAAAAGTGTCTAATGTAATGCATGTGCTCATGTCATTATGCATTAGCTTTAAACATCGCACAAGAGTCATAATTGTACCGCATTTGTCATAACTATCATGCATTCGTTGTAAATGTAATTTTTGTCATGCGTTTGAAAATATTTTAGTTTTTTTGGGATCCAATATCTAATATTTTCAACATTTTCTCATTGCAGGAGAACATTGGAGTGTTATACTGCCGACATAGTAGACCTAGTGGACTTGATCTTCGAGCTGACTTACTTGATGAGGAGATTGAGAATATTTGACAACTTGGTCTATATCATGTTTTACACTTGCTAGAGGTTACGACCAATAGGGCCATGATTACAACTTTTACAGAGCGATGGCATTCTGAGACTTGTTCTTTCCATCTTCCGACTGGTGAGGCATCCATTACATTAGAGGATGTATGGCATATACTTCGTATTCCTATTCATGGTGAGAGAGTTGTATATGACCATGATGATGGCATTACTGGACTATGTGCACTTTTCGAGTGTGAGATACAGGACTTGAAGATTAGTGCCCATTATGACATCCCTTGGGCCTGATTAGAATATGATGACATGACTATTGTATTATGCGGTGTTGTCAGTGGTTTACGTATACCTAATAGACCAGGTCATGGATTTCCTGTTGGATGAGGCAGAGTGCTCCATGATATGACTGTTCATCGTCCATTGTATGTGTGGGGTCCTTGTCTAATAGCCATGTTGTACTATCAGTTGCATGGTATTGTGTATCTAGGATACTGATCTATCAGTTATGGTGTGACTCTCCTCCGGACTTGGGCATGGGAGCATATTTCTTTCTCTAGGCTTGTTATTCATGTATATTTGTAGCCTGGTGAGCCTTATGTTTTTAGGTACACAATAGGTATTAGACATAGGGGTTCAGGTAATACCTTGTATTGGAGGCATCAGTTTGACACATTGTAGCATTTTATTTGGAGACCATACTTCGATTGCCCCGGTTGGGAGGATGATGTAGTGCACATGTCTTTCTGCCGACAATAGAGATATTTGATTGGTGGGACCTTTGAGACCCAGCAAATTATTGAGATGTATCTTCCAGGGCGGGTTCTGAGATAGTTTGGTGAGGTACAGGTGACACCAGTGGTTATTGCTTATTTTGCTTGTGTATTGCGGGAGGTATTTGATTGGGGTGTTTGCATACAGCCACATGTTGCTTCTGCTGAGTTTGATTCTCTGTAGCCATTACTCTGGGGTTGGGGTAGAGGTGTAGTGGATCCAAGGACGATGATAGAGTATGATGCGTGGTTTGTTAGGGATAGGCCAGTGCCTTTGACTGATCCTATTGTTCCAATTACATCACATCAAATTCGCCATCCTAGACAGTGGTTGAATATAGACGTAGGCGAGAGAGCCAGAAGAGGAGGAGAGGGTGGAGCTGAGAGAGGATGTGAGGATGATGAGGGAGGAGGTGGGGGAGGTGAGGGAGATGAGGATGTAGACATTGGTGGAGACACCAAGTCTATTAGTAGTGAGGATAGTGATGATTCTTTTGACTCATCGAGTAGCGAGGATGGAGGTGATGACGAGGATTTGCCAGAGCTAGAGGATGTGCCTGTTGCCGAGGGTGGGAGAGGATAGGTTGGTGAGTAGGATGAGCTACAGACTCTTAGAGGACAGGTCCAGAGTTTGGAGGATGAGGTTTCTAGACGAGATATCGAGTGGGACACCTACCATGCAGATTATTGTGCCCTTGAGGCTGAGAGAGATCATCTCCAGAGGGAGAGAGATGAGGTAGTCTGGAGATGTCAGATCACTATGGATGCCTTTGATCAACTATTTAGAGAAGGTACAGATGCACGCGACTAGGCAGATAGGTATTTCACTACTGCACAAGAGTCTATTTATTATCAACAGACATATGAGAGAGCCATCCCTAAAGGTCAGAGAGAGCCTAGCTTCAGTGCATTTAAGGGGAGGAGATCGAGTAGATCTACTTTATAATGGACTAGCAATGGTGGCGTTATGGGACCACCTCGACATCCTGGGGCAAGATCTAGTGGATAGGATCCACCTACTAACAGAGGCAGTGTTGGTTGAGACATTATTTTTATCATGTTATCTGAGCCTTCGGGCAAATTTATCGTATTCGTACACATTATCATTTTTGAGTTATATATATACGATAGGCAGATTTTTGGCAGTTATCTATTTGTGTTTTGTTTTCCATGTATGGTTATATGATGTTATGAGTTTTATGATGTATATCTATTTTATTCTATATGATTCTGAAGGCAATGGTAGTACATGTATGTATTAATGATGCTAATGAATGTAATGGAATCTATAATGAATGCAATGGAATGTATTATGAATGCAATGGAATCTATAATGAATGTTTTATAAAATTATTATGAATGCAATGGAATCTATAATGAATGTTTTATGAGATTATTATGAATGCAATGGAATGTTATTGTATGATAATAGCTGAACCAAATTTACCTCAGATACACCATGAAGAAATGTTAGTTAGATGATAGAAAGAAAAATTGATGATAGAAAGAATGGTAGAAAGAATATGATTTAGAAAGAAGATGAGAAATCAACAAACTATCAATAAGCAAATGAGATGAGAATGAAATTTGAAAGAATCATGAACCCATGTCACATATTTTATTGCGTCAATATATATTCATCACGGAGCCTTATTATTGAACAATGAAGCTTAGCACATTAGGGTATAAGGAACCAAGATGCAAAGATATTTCATTGTAGAAACAAACACGTAGCAGACAAGGAGTGAACCCTCCATTTTGGGAATTATTCTAGGAGTCAAGGTATGTGTGGCATCCAATAGCTAAATGCTCCTATCACAGACACCCACTAGAGCAATTTCCCTAGAATTTCATCAGTTCACACCACAAATAGAAAAAAAAAGAAAAAGATAATGCCCATCATATCTCCTCTAGTCACTTGTGGACATCCTTGAGTAGCATAGGAACAATATTTGTCGCCAAATGATAAAAGATAAAGACTGACCTGGACAAAATTCAGCAGCTATACTGACCTTGTGCCTTCGTTCTCAGTTGCTTGGTGTGATGGTTGATAATGTTTGATCTCAGAAAGTTGAGGACCCCATTTAAGACTGACCTGTCTAATTTCGAGTGTATCCTCTTCTGTTTAAGACAAGATAATGATCACTTTGATATGGATATGATACGATTGATAAGACAATTTGATCAATTGATTGTAGATGTTTGACTGGATAGTCGTATCCTTTGTTAACTTCATGTGAAGTGTTTGCTGGATATTTGCTAGGGTATTTGTTTCTCACAAGACATTTTATTGCAAGTTTTTTGATTGATTGAATTTAGATTTTTAGTTCTTTTCCAAGAGCTTTTTCGATGTTTTTGGATTATGTGGATCGATATTTGAATGTTTTTGGATGATTTTTCAGGACATTTTTCAGATGTTTGTTTATTTTTTGAAGGATTGTTTGCAGATGTTTTTGGTTGTTATATTTTCCCTATTTGAATGTTTTTGGATGATTTTTTCAGGACTTTATATGGATGTTTTTGGTATTTTATGATTTTCAATGTTTTTGGATTTTGAATATTTCAATGTTTTTTGGATTTTGAGTTTTTCAATGTTTTTTGGATTTTGAGTTTTTCAATGTTTTTTGGATTTTGAGTTTTTCAATGTTTTTTGGATTTTCTTGAAGGAAATTATATGATTTTTATGATTTTTTCAGGACTTTATATGATTTTGTTTTTGGATTTTTTCAAGACTTTATCCAATTTTTTGGATTTTTTCAGGACTTTATATTATTTTTTGGATTTTTTCAGGACTTTATCCAATTTTTTGGATTTTTTCAGTACTTTATATGATTTTTTGGATTTTTTCAAGACTTTCTCCGATTTTTTTGATTTTTTTCAAGACTTTATCTGATTTTTTGGATTTTTTCAGTTATGCCCCAAGTGTGTAGACCTGTATGACATGATGATCTACATAACGTATGTGGAGACAAATGAATTTTTGACATGACCTATGTGAATGCAATATGCAGGATGAAGATGCATTTCCTATTCAAACAAGGTTGACTGTGTTTGTTTTTGCATTTGTAATACACCAATTGAAATGGAGGTGCAAAACCTTTCATAGATAAGTAGTCAATCAATCCCTAAGGTCCCTTGGATCATTCAAATTAACACACTTAGTGACTAGGATTTACAAATGGAGACGCGGAAAACTTCCCCACTGGCTCTTGAAACTTAGATCTTCATTTGCCCATGTGTGTGTAAATGAGTTAATTCCTACTCTTGTGTTCACTAAAGGTCCTTAGCATCCTATATAAATAGCTACATGGATTATTCTAACTTCAAAAGCATCTCGAATAGAGCCTTGCTGCCAGCAAGCCTTGAGAGCTTTGACGATGTTATAGACTGTAATTTCTCAAATATTGCTCCATTGCCAATATGCATTCATAGCCTTGATGGAGTTACTTGCATGTTCCCATAGTCAAGCTTTTTATCGCACTTCTATGCATGATATTTCAGTTATATATCATTGCTCTTTTGCCTTGAGATGGATATTTGACATATCTCTTTTTTTTTTTTCTTGCCTTGACTTGTAAGTAATGAAACCTACTTGGGTGTGACAATTACAGTGGCATTGAATCAGAATTTTAGATTTTTCACTAGTCATATTATCAACTAGGTGTCTCGAGTAAATTAGAGATTTATTGTGTTTGAGATGTAGCAATTGATAGATTTTGGGTTAACAAGTCTCAAATAATGAAATTGCTACCCAACCATAAGTAAAGTGTTGTCACAGGGTAATGTTGAAAATGAATGACCTTAGGATCTCAAAGACTTCATGTCCTAATATCTAAGAAAGGAGACGACTCTTATTTCTCTTAGATGCGAACAAATGACCAACTTGGACAATTGCCTTGTTTTATTAGTGCTTCTATATGAAAATGCATAAACTTTTGAGAATGCGATGTATTTAAAAAAAAAAGAAACTATATGTAATGAAATGCTTTGAATAATATGATATGCAATGTGGAAAGTAAAACCTAAACTACACAGCCCTTAGGTATAATATCATTTAAGGTGCATTTTGTTCATAGGGTCAGAGAGTGGATCTCCCTCCATGGTAGCCAAATTATATGCTCCATTGCCTATGACCCTTGTTATGATGACAGGACCTAGCCAATTAGGTTCGAATTTCCCTGGCTTTTCTCGTTCCGCTAGGTTCCTTTGATTTTATTTAAGGACTAGATCTCCTACTTGAAAAGTTTGTGGGCGGACCCGTTTATTATAACTCCATCTTAGTTTGTTTTGATATCCTTGTAGATGGTTGAATGTTGTTTGTCTTTTTTCATCAAGGGTTTCGAGTTCTTGTAACCTTGCTACCCTATAGTCTTCCTTGATATGATGTTTAGTAAGGAGACTCTTAGAGATGGTATTTCTATTTCAATGGGGAGTATTAATTCTGTCCCATAGACCAAGGAATATGGTGTTGCTCCTGTAGGTGTGCATACTCTTGTTCTATAATCCCAAAGAGCAGGATTTAACTGGAGATGCCAGTCCCGTCCTGTGTCAGTGACTACTTTCTTAAGAATTTTCAAAATTGTTTTATTTGTAGCCTTTGCTTGTCCATTGCTTTGTGGATAATATGGCGTGGCAAATATCCATTGTATGTGAAATTTGTCACACAACTCTTTCACTTCCTAGTTTTTAAATGGATGTCCATTATCTATAACAAAGCACATTGGAATTCCATATCTAAATATAATGTAGTTGAGCATGAATTTTGATATCTGCTTTCCAGTAGTGTATGTAAGAGGAATTGCCTCAACCCATTAGGTAAAGTACTCATTGGCTTTTAAGATGAACTTGTGCCCATTGGAAGAAGTAGGGTTGATTTTACCCACTAGATGTAATCCCCATTGTGAAAATGGCCATGGCAATGTAATGGGTTGAAGATCTTGTGCTGGTGTATGAATGAGGTCTCCATGCATTTGGCATTGTTTACACTTTTGTACATACTTGTAAGCATCCTTTTCCATAGTTGGCCAGTAATAGTCTGTTCTCAACAATTTCTTTGACAATGGCAGACCACTTTGGTGAGCCCCATAGATTCCATCATGGATTTCCTTTAAACCAAGGTGTGCTTCACTCTCATCCAGGCATCGGAGAAGGGTTCCATAGAAACCCTTTCTATACAAAGTATCAGCTATAATGGTGTATCTAGATGCTTAATGAATAAAGGTCTTCTTTTGATTTCTGGATGGATCTGATGACATGTATTGAGTATGTAAATATGTATACATTTCATTGTACCAAGGTGATTCTGGACCCACAATTGCACATGCATATTTTGATTGGGGAGTCTCATATGTTGGTAGCATCAACTATTCTATGATGAACTCAAACCGAGTTTCATTAGCAGACATATTCAGAAGAGATCCTATGGTAGCCATTGCATCTGCTGCCTTGGTTTGTATCCTTGGGATCTGTTAGAAGGTAATTTTGCCGAAGTGTTTCTTGTAATCTTCGATCAGCTTCTTATGAGGCATGAGTTTGTCATCCTTCATGTTGTAATCATCATTGACCTGGTTTACAATCAAATGTGAATCACCATAGACCCATAACTCTTGTATTCTCCATTGTATAGTTGTACGAAGCCCTATGAGGAGAGCTTTATATTCAACTATATTGTTTGTGCATTGGAAATTGATCCTAAATGACATAGGTATAACATCCCCTTGAGGGGTGACGAAAAGAATCCCTGCTCTAGATCAATGACTTTTATATGACCCATCAAAATATAATTTCCACATTACAGAGGAATTTAATGTAAACACTGATTCATCTAGAAAGTCTATCCGCAATGGGTGACTGTCCTATAAAGGAGCCTCTGCTAATTGATCTTCTATAATTTGTCCTTTGATGGCTTTTTTGTCTATGCATTCTATATCAAACTCGGCCAGAATTATAACCCACTTAGCCAATCGCTTGGTCAATGTTGCTCTGCTCAATAGGTACTTGAGTGGGTCAAAGCATGCAATGAGTTGTACCTTATGACTCAACATGTAATGTTTGAGCTTTTGGGATGTAAAGATTACTGCTAAGCATGCTCTCTCTAATAGGGGTATAATTAAGCTCATAGCCGATCAGATTCCTACTTATATAATAAATGGCTCTTTCTTTTCCATTTTTGTCATGCTATGCCAATAGAGCCCCTAGAGCTGAGTTTGTTGCTGATATGTATAACAATAGAGGTTTTCCTAGAGTAGGAGACATTAACACTGCTGTGCTCAAAAGATAATCTTTCTGAGCTTGGAAAGATTCTGGCATTGTTCTGTCCATTTAAAAGTAACTCCTTTCCTGAGTAAATGCTAGAATGGGTGACACTTATCTGCCAACTATGCTATGAATCTCCTTATGGATTGCAGTCTTCCTTGTAACCCTATGAGTTGTTTAAGTGTTGATGGAGGTTGCATATCAATCATTGCCTTGACCTTGGCAGGGTCTATTTCAATTCCTCTATTTGACACTATAAACCCTAACAATTTACCTGTTGTTCTAACCAATCAAATATTTGTGTAAGAACTGCAAGGTGAATTTCTCTTCTTTGTGATTTAGCCAATATGTCATCCACATAATCTTCCATTATGTTGTGGATTATGTCATGAAACAATGTTGTCATGGCTCTTTGGTATGTTGCTCCGGCGTTTTTGAGACCAAATGGCATCACATTCCAGCAGTATGTTCCCCATGGGCATGTAAAGGCCATTTTATATTGATCTTCTAGTGCAATTTTAATCTGGTTGTATCCTGAAAAACCATCCATTAAGGATAGCATCTCATTTCTAGTTGTTAGGTCAACTATCATATCGATATTTGGTAGCGAGAAGTCATCCTTAGGACAAGCTTTATTTAGATCCCGAAAATCCGTGCAAATTCTTATGCCTCCTGTAGGCTTAGTCACAAGTGCCAGGTTGGATATCCATTCCGCATAGTCAATAGGTCTAATAAAACCTACATCCAAGAACTTTTGTAGTTCTATTTTAACCAGTAATGTGATACTTGGATGCATTTTTCTCAATTTTTTCTTGTAAGGTTTAACTCCCGGTATCAAAGGTAAGTGATGCAACACTAATTCAAAGTCTAAGCCTAGCATGTCTGAATAGGACCAAGCAAATTTGATAGGTCGTTGCTTGAAAAAATGAATGAATGTATCTTTTTCTTCTTTGCTTAGTGATTTCGCCAGATGGATGTTATGTACAACCTCCCCTTCTGTTATGTTTACTTCTTTTGTTTCCTTTGTAAGTAATGCTAAACTTTCTCTTTCCCTAGGAAGATTACCCAAGTCACTCTTGCCATTATGGGTAGTTTGATCCTTATCTTGTGTTTCAGAAGCACTCTCTTCTCCAAAGTATGTTGTCCTATTCAGGTCTACAACAAACCCTGCTTTGTGATCACCTTGTGGAAATCCCTCTCTAACTCCTGCAAATTCTGAAATTGCTTCATCGTTTTCAAACTAATCTAGTGTTGGTTTTCCTTCTTGCCCCCAATAAATCAAGTGTGAATGCACTAGGGGTAAATCATTACTGCCTTCTTTAGTAGACTTTGATAACACGAAGACTTGATTGTTTGAATTACTTTGTGTACTTTCATTCTGTATAAGCTTTATTTGATACCTTGATATTACACTTTCTGGTGGGATAGAATCATGGAGTGATAAGAATTTGTAGTCATGAGAGTCCGTCTCACTTTCAATATATGTTTCATCATATGAGCTATCATCACTTATTTCTTCTTGTTCCTGCCTCTGATTTTGTTGTAGATTGACCGGTCTTCTTTGGACATTAGTTACCCTTCTTAAGCTTGGTATAAGCCTTTGAAATATTTCTTCATCTGTTTCATTAAGTTGAGCCTGCATTGTTTCTCGTGGTAGAAGTAGTGACAATAACCATGGATGGGATTTGGGTGGTGGTGGTAAACCTGCATCTGTTGCCACATTAGCTTGTACTGTTGTGTCAACAACTGCATCATTTTGTAACTTAGTGGTAGGTTCTTGTAGGAGTTATCTCATGTCTTCTCCATCTGATTCTATACTAGGTGATGTAGGTACCTGATTACTTGTTTGAGATGAAGATGGGAGAGCCTGTGTGGATAAATCCCTTTGTGGTATGTAGTCTGATGGTTTCCTTGGCCAATTTAATATATCAAGGGTGCACTGTCTTGCTTCTATGATATGTTGTACATGCTTATATCCCAACCCTTGATTCCCTGGATTATCATTAGAAACAACAGGTTCTAGTCTTCCTTATTTCTGTAACCCAAGGCTTGTGGAACCATCATATCCATGTCTCTGGAGCATTTTGAATTTATTTCCATACTGATCTGTGGGTATTATGGGTATCTTCATGTGATCTTCTTCTCTATATATCCAATGGTTAACATTTTCATTTAGTGATTCTTCTTGTAAGTCACCCCATCTAATGAAAGAGCATGAGTCTCTGTATCTGACAATTTCTTTTCCTTTGTCCTATTTTTGTATTGGATTGTGAGGTTTCCCAAAAGACTTAGGAGAAAGAGACAACTATTTCCCACTTAAATGATTTGCAATAGAATAATCTTCGCAACCCATATCTTTTATTTGCAAGGAGTATGTTGTAGGCATATCCTTTTTGTTTCTGTGATCTTTAATGTTTCCAATTGTGTAGTGAGAGGTGCGGCCTGATTGATAGGTACCTGATTATCCACATTGTCTTTTAGGTAATTGCAATGTTGGAATGGATTTGGATCACCCTTTATGGTGATTTCAATACCATTCTATGGGAATTTGACACACTAATGAAATATGGATGGTACCGCTTACATAGTGTGGATCCATGGGTGGCCCAATAACATGTTATATCCCAGCTCTCTGTCCAAGATTTAAAAAGTGACCTCTATCGTTATAGGTAATGTTACAATGCCTTTTGATGGAATTTCTTCATCATCATAAGCCTTGATATTTATCCTCTTGGAAGAATCAATGTGAAGTTCAGAATATCCTAGTTCTTTGACTAGCTTTTAAGTATAAATGTTGAGACCAGCTCCCCCATCTATGAGTACTCTTCTGATTCTTCTCTTATGAATGTAAGCTTCCAGATGTAGTGGTTCGTTATGAAGCAGTCTATCACTACAAATATCTTGTTCAGTGAATGCAATACGTGTGCCTTGTGTCTGATTTCCTACCATAGACTCGAAGGCATTTTCATCTATATCTCTGTCCACTACCGAATCTTGAAGTGCTTTGTCTAGTATAGCTCTATGAGTGGGTGAAATATGAAATAGTTTGAATAATGATATCTATGCCAGAGTTTTCTTAAGTTGCTCAACAACATGGTAAGTCCCTATTGCTGGTGGTTGATTTTGTGGTATTCCTTGTAAAGTTACCTCTGATCTACGAGTAACTACTGCACAGTCTCTATCTCTGGGAGTTATGGTGATCGTAGCCACTATATTATATGACTTACAAGTTTTGTCTATATCATATGCTATGTTATCAAGATTTATGTTAAATCCCTCTTCATAGTCTTAATGTGTATGTTTGACATCCATGATAAGTTCTATGAGTTCATCTTCAAACCAACCTGAGTGAGATGGTTGATCATGCCCCCAGTCTTTGAGACAAAGATTTATATCATCATCATACTTTGGTGCCTCTGATATCATACAAATTTGGTTATCATCTATATTAGTGTCTTGATATTGGTCATCTTGATCAAGTGTTTCTTGTGAATCATTGTTTTCTACATCTCATGAGCTAATGGCATGAATAGTGTAGTCGTATGAGACCTTTGTGTAGTTAGATTTATTGTCTTGGGTACCTGATGTGGTAGCTTTCCCTTTGTCATGCTTAACAAAAGGATCCTTAAAAATTGTATGATTTGTGTTTGCTGAGGTTTTATCAGTATCAATTGTGATGTCCCCTTGGTCTATCATATCTTGGACCAATTTTTTCAATTTGTAGAAACTTGTTGTTTTGTGACCTTTAGTCCGATTATAATCACAGAAATCATTATCATTCCACCATGTGGGTTTGAAAGGAGCTGGTTTATGCATTCTTACTTCAGGTAAAGCGATCATGTTTGTCTATATTAAATTTTTGAGCACTGACTCAATAGGTTCTCCTAGAGGTGTGTAATTTCTTCTTGGAGAATTTACCCTGGGGTATCTTGTGTTCATGTTTTGTGTAGCCTTTATATTTGTAGAGGTTGTGTTATTCCCTATATTGGGATTAAATGATTGACTCATTCCCAAAGATAAAATGGGTTGAGTTCTGTTTATTATTCTGGCGTCTACAATACCATCCTTGGTCACATTTTGGTTTTCCAACCAAAACTTAGATTTTTAATTGTTGGTGGTGTTGCCATACTTAATAAGACCTTGTTCTACTAGTCCCTTCTCACATTTGAGAGCCTTTTCCATGATTTAATGTTTGAATGTGGTTAAACATTGCATTTGTATCGGATATTTAATCTTAGGAATCAAGTTTTCTCTGAACATATCCACTTGCTCTATTTCTAGGATAACTATCTTGCACCTCCTATAGAGAGCCCTTCATCATTGTATGAAGGATGCAAATGTTTCATTCTCATATTGTTTAGCGACACATAAGTCCATCAAAATAACTGGGGTGTTAATGTTATGTGAGAAGTTTGCAAATTGTTCAGCTAATTCTCCCCATGATGTGATGGTTGGTGATAAATGTGAAAACCACTCTAAAGCTGGACCTCCTAGACTTTTAGGAAATAGTCTCATTAAATAAGTATCTTCTGAGGCAACCTCTATACATGCCATAAAAAATTCTCTGATATGATCTCTAGGATCACCCTTCCCTCAATATCTATCAAATTTAGGCATTTAAAAATATTGTGGGAAAGGTGACATGTATAATGTGTGATCGAATGGATAAGGACGCAAGTCCTGCATTATGTAGCTCTTTTTATCGTTACTAGTTTGCATGGTCATCATTTGTTGTTCTAAATTCTATATTTGTTGTGTCAAAATATCTGTTTGTGTCGAAGGTATACCTTGTGTTTATGTATGTCCCACAAAAGGATTTGTGGTTTCATAGATAGGAGGTTGGTGGAAGGTACCAAGATTATAACTTTGTGTGTTGTGTGTTCCACTAGGTACTGTGAAATAGGTGATATGCGAACCCATGTTTGGTTGAGTTGTACTTGTTGCATTGGCAAGACCTAGATTTGCATTTTGATGACTATATGTTGAACCCATGGAATAGGAAACTGGAGGTTGGGCAACACTTGTTGCTTGTGTTTGAATAGGTGCTGAGACACTTGATATTATTGGTATGCTTTGTGTTGGTATACTAACATTGATCGCCGAGGTTGACGCACTTGTTTGAAAGTTTGCATTTGCATTGACATTTGTTTGGATAGGTATGTTTTGAGGAAGACTGGAGGTTGTTGCTTGTATTTGTGTCGTGGGTGGTGTTTGACTTTTATCTTGACCTAAAGTTTTTCCCAATGGTAAAATCTTTGCAACATCAAAATCTTCAGGTAATTTCTTCCCATTTTATAATAGCAACGAGAGATACTTGTCCCTATCACTATGTATAAGTGCATCTAGGATCATTAGGACATGTGGATCTTGTTGAGCTGACTCAATTTCTTCCTTTGTCAAATGCTATGGTAAATCATTTAGGGTAGACATTGTCTGAGGATCTAAGTGTTGACCAATTGTCATGTCCATATTCCAAGTGGGGTTTACAAACTATGTGTTGTTTGGGTCCATTATGCCTTTCACTTTTTTTGACCTTGTGATGGGCATCTAAAACTGCTATATGTGGGTGGTTCTATGCAAGACGATGACTAACACTAGACTGTAGACATAAATAAGAGGTATGCAAGACTAGAATCTCTATTGAGGATTTTGACTTGAGACCTGTTGAGCATTTTTGGACTTCTCTAATGCAAGTCTTTCCATTTCTTGACTAAGTTGTTCTGCCTCAATCTCTCTATCAATTCTATGGGCAATCTTAGACTCAATTTTTATCTCTTGTATGACTCCTATATATTGAGGTGCATTTCTTCTTAAGTCCCAAGCTAAGTTATCTAGACCATCAATGATTTCTTGTTGACCGCCGTTTGGCACTAGATTAAGTTGCTCAAAGGGGAGCAAACCATCACCTGGGAGACCCATGAAGACACATGCTATGACTCTATTCCTGACAATGGACTCAGACATATATGAGGTCTAGATGAAGACATATATGATAATTTGGACTAAAAATTAGGACTATACAACGAGTATGGATGATAATGAAGACGTGAATGAGGACTATGTAAAAGATTTAGGACAATAATAAGGACGTAAGTGGGACTATGCAAAAGACTTAGGATGACAATGAGGATGTAAGTGGGACTATGCAAAAGACTTAGGATGACAATGATGATGTAAGTGGAACTATGCAAAAGACTTAGGACGACAATGAGGACGTAAGTGGGACTATGCAAAAGACTTAGGACGATAATGAGAATGTAAGTGGGACTATGCAAAAGATTTCCTAGGGTCATAAGTATGTAAGGACTTTAAGTTTTTTGTAACTTCATGTGTGGGACAATGTTTTGGTAGTTGTCCCAATCTAAGAACAATTGCTGGGAGGTATGTATAGTTGACTGACTCAATTACTTTAAGTTTTTTGTAACTTAGGATGACAATGAGGATGTAAGTGGGACTATGCAAAAGACTTAGGACAACAATGAGGACATAAGTGGGACTATGCAAAAGATTTCCTAGGGTCACAAGTATGTAAGGACTTTAAGTTTTTTGTAACTTCATGTGTGGGACAATGTTTTGGTAGTTTTCCCAATCTAAGAACAATTGCTGGAAGGTATGTATAGCTGACTAACTCAATTTTCATACAATCTCAAAGAATTCAAAGATATGTAGGATAGGGTCTAAAATAGCCTAAAGGACTGACTCAATACTGGTCTAGCACAATGATACATGAAAAAACACATAATACAATCTTAGGCTGGATAGTGGACACCATTCAATGAGGCCCTTAGAAAATACCGAGACAAAATGAATAGATAGAGAGTCTGGTAGCACTGGCTCCACTCCACGACACACACTTCTCGAGCATGCCAATCTCTCTTACCTCAAAGATCCGAAGATCTTATAGCCGAGAAATTTTTGTATCATAGTGTAAGGTACATGAAGGGTATCTATGGGGTACGATCCACACTCCCGAAATCACTGAATGTATGATTTTTGGCAACTAAATTGGTTTGTAGTATTAGGTTTCGAGGGGTCTCGATCCAATGAAGGATTCTTAAAGAAAGCTACTTAAGGCTTTAGTTGAGCTTATCGGTGCAGGGAAGGCCCCCACATACGTTGAATTTGCTCAACACTCTAGCCACCCAATGAGTATATTTATATAGCGGCTCAAAAAACCCGCTCGAGAGTATGATGGGAGAGATGATATCCCCAATGCATCCCAATTCGAAATACCTCTATGGGGTGATGAAATCCCTAGTCAAAGATACCCCTCACTACGTAGAATAAATTTTTTGATGTCGTTGTCACCTTCCTCCTTTCTCCAAAGACCCCGAAGGCAGGTGGAAAGTTAGTTAATGCAACAATAGGTCCACCCCAAACATGATTAATGCAACTTGATTCACATTCGTTTTATAGCCCCAAATTTAGGTGTTGAATACGCATGTGCATGTCCATTTTAAACACCAAATCAAAATATGAAAGCATACATGTCAATTTTAACAATTTATGGATTTTAAGCACCAAAAGACAATGTGTGAGATACATGCATGTCAATTTTAGCCCATGTTTATTTTAAGCACCAAACAACAAAGTGTGAGATTATCCACACATGTCCATTTTAATTGTTGTTGATTTTAAACACCAAAAGATGAAGTGTTAGGTGATGCATGCAAAAACTACTAATCTAATCCTTTCTGTAAATCCACCATAGGCTGTAAATAGGAGATTAGTAGTAAAATCAAACTAACAGAAAACAAAAACTCAAAACTTGATAGAAGCGAATGCGTAACTTTACCCGTGCGATTGCGTGATACTTACAGATCGAATGTGTAATTCTGACAATGCGAATGCATAATTCTGACAAACTAAATGCATGATGATATCTGATCAATTGCATAGCACTAATAGATCGATTGCATGACAGACAGACAGATAGACAAAAAATTAAAAAATAAAAGAAAACTAAACCCGACTAGAAACCTGCAAAACCAACTATGAAGCCCTAGCCAAATCTCTAATCATCCATTCAATATTGATTAGATCATATTTAACTTGATAAGAAAGAACTAAATTTTTATATCTATCAAAGGCCAGTTGCTCTTCCGAATCTTGTATAAAAATTTTTGCCTGGAGAACCTTTTGATAGCGCTTGGCTTCTCTTCTTTGTTGTTTTGTCCTTCTTGCAACTGAAATACTGAACTCTACTTTTCTTGCCATAAACTGTTATAATAAAATCATGAAATAGAAGTAATCCATTTCCAGATTAAACTAGTTTTAGACAAAAATAGACAGATCAAATAACAGATAGAATAAAAAATTAGATAGCAGTTTTCCC
The DNA here is from genome assembly GCF_030272615.1 of Cryptomeria japonica. Lineage (NCBI taxonomy): Eukaryota > Viridiplantae > Streptophyta > Pinopsida > Cupressales > Cupressaceae > Cryptomeria > Cryptomeria japonica. The sequence continues at coordinate 61,434,067 of NC_081413.1, read as the reverse complement.
TGTGAATGCGTAATCCGGAAAGGGCAATTGCATGATCTGAACAAGGTGATTGCGTAACCCCGTCAAAGTGAATGCATGACCCCAAGGGGTTGAATGCGCAATGTTGTCTATGCGATTATGGGACAATGTAATCATGATTGCATGATGGAATATCTGTTCTCGAAATCGGTGTGAAATCTGGTAAAAAAAATGCAAAAATCCGTACGACCTATAAAAATTACATAGAGAACAGAGAAGGAAGTTAGTTGTGTTTCACGTTCGGTTCACCAAAATGTCGTATGTAAAATTTATCTTAATAACAAGTATCAAATATCAATATCAATTAGAATCAAAGGGAAATCACGAATCTCTATCTAATCAAAGAATCTTAACAAACAGACAATGAAATAACACAATCAAGCAAAATAGGAACTATAGATTAAATTAATTAAAGACTCCCTATTCTGTGAGTGCGTATAAATTCCATTTCTCTTCTCTTCTCTATGGTATGATGGCTCTCAGATATTGTGCCGGCAACTTGCAAGTGACACAAAGATTCAAAGTTCGTGATTGTTGAAAATGCAGATTGGATGCTCAATTTATAGAAAATTGGAGAAGATTGATTGAAAGGTGGAACATATTGATCAAGGGGTGGAACTTAGGTGAGCTCACATAAAAATTGATAGTTGAACTGCTGATTGTAGGAGTGAAACACAATAGATTGAATAGATTAATTAAGTCAACTGATTGAGAAAAAGCTAACTGAAGGAAGAAAAAAAATGATTGGAGGAAATAAAGAAGATGACAAAGAAATCTTAATTTAGAAAAAGCTAACTAAAAGATTGAAATAGAGATTGGAGAGATAAGTAATTTAATTAATTAATTGATTTAATTAACTAATTTAGCATGTTCTTGCATTTTAACTTAGATTTTCAATTTAATCTTTGCATGAGATTTATTCAAATAATTGAATTTATTTAAATTCAATTTAGCATTTGAATATATTTAGAACTTGACTTTGATTTTCAATTTGGTTTTTGAAATCATGCACATGTATTTGAATTTAGAAGAATTTAGAAGAATTAAATGAAATTAGAATTTGGGGATTTGGAAATGGAAGAATTAATTAGTTAATTAAATAATTTAAAGAAACTATATAATTATTTAGAAATGGACTTTAATTAAATAATAAAGACTATTTAATTTAAAGGATAAAATCACAATTAATTAAATAATAAATATTTAATTAATATTTACAAAAGGGTTAAATGATTAGATGATTAGAGATAGAAATTCAATAATTAGTAATTTATTTAAATAATAAAGATTATTTAAATTGGGGAATTAATCAAAATTAATTAAATAATAAATATTTAAATAATGTTTAGAAAATTGTTAAAATCGTTTAAATGATGATAGAATAAGAAATAGAAGAATTAGAAGAATACGAATAATTAATTTAATTAAATAATTAAAGAATTATTTAATCAATTAGATGAATAATTAGTACATGATCAATGAGACATTTTTAGGTGTCTACAATACCTTCATCATATATAGAATCAAACTTACCCAAATTTTCTTCATCTCTTTTGATGTACCATTAGCTTCTAGATGTCAATATGCCATTCCATATTATTGTTGGCATTATGGATGAATTGATTATGTGTTGCATTGATGTTTTATCATTGATGTCAACACTAGCTGTTATGGTTGGTTACCGACAGATAGGTTTTGGTTACCGGTAGAAGATCTAGTGTTACCGATAGAAGAGACTATATGTTGGACACTTTTGACATGTTTGGATCTATGGAATGTGATTAGTTACATGTGGTACGTGGTTTTGGAGCATGTTTTGGTCAGTTGGTATTGACTTTGTAATCGGATTCTATCATACACTCTGGTAAACCCTTACCAACATTGGTTTAAAGCTCTACTGGCAAAGTTTTCACTGAGGAATCTTGACAAGATGAATAATTGGTATTGGTGTAGCTTCTAGTTGGATTTCAGGATGCTGAATATGTTCTTTGATCATGCTTAAATTGTGTGAAGACTTTTCTTTGGCGTGGTGGACCCAGAATAGGTCTGGTGTCTATCTAGGTTATGGAATGGTATCATGCTAACATGTACTCTACACATTATCGAGATGTTTCGAGATGTTCTATGGATTGGTTATTATTGTTTTGGTCTTAAGACTACATGGCATATCATTGTAATATGGATTTATGTAATGATCTTATTGTAATATCTTTTAGGTGGCCAACCAAATTGGTTTAAGCCTTAGGGTTTGTATAAAATGATGTAAGATCATATGGCATCTGG